>NW_003852559.1:2515657-2531229 GCF_000181295.1 Otolemur garnettii | reverse complement strand
AAAAAAAAAAAAGAAAAAAATTGTGGCATTCTGAAAGCTCAGTGAGGGATACAGAAGATGTAATGTATATAATGTTTCAATGAGGAGTGAAAGATCAGTTTAGGGGTGGCAATAAGTTGAAAGAATAGAAGATGGCATATGACTAGTAGCCAGCTGGTCTACCTTGAGCATATCCCCAGGTCCAGTGGCTAAATCTCAGTGGAAGAGTTCAGGGAAGAGTTCAGAACTGACTTCTGCCTTCTGAGCCGTGAAGCCCACCAGCAGCCACAGACTATAAGCAGCTTTCAAAAGTATTTATTGGGTATTACATGGGACACAGGGGTAGATGTTTCATGGGAAAATCACTGAGCTTCTTAAGAGAAAATATCACATTAATATGGCACATTCAAATTGTTCTAGCATTTTAGGTGTCACATTTGAATTTGAATTGTCCTCTCCATGATCTGTGTCAAGTGATAATTTTTCCAAACAGTTCCACAGTGCTTACAGTATGTCAGACTGGGCAATCTACGTATGTTAATTCATTTAATCCTCAGAAATACCCTGTCAGTGGTTCTCAACCTGTGGGTCACAACCCACAGGAACTGTATTAAAGGGCTGCGGCATTAGGAAGGTTGAGAACCACTGCTCCATGTGGTAGGTACAGTTAATTATTTGCATTTTACAGATGAAGAAACTAAGGCACAGAAAGGCTGAGTCAACTATGCAAGGTCACACAGCTAATGTGTGGCAGAGTGGGAATCAGGTCGAGGCCCGTCTGGCCCCAGAGGCTGCTCTTCATCACTGCTCTCAGTGCCACCATAGTTACATACCAAGGTCATGGTAAAACAATACCATCTTCAGAAGTATAGAACTCAGAAAGATCCACAGATTAAAGGTGTGGTTACCTCTGAACTCTACAGTCAATTCATTCAGCTTTACTGTGAACCTCCTGAGCACAGATAGCTCCAAGAAGAAATACAGCTTCACATTTGGTAGGTTAAAGTCAGCGGTGGACTGAGGGCTGCATACCACTTTTCAGTTGTTACATTAAAGCATCTTTTCTTCTTAATCACTATAAACATCACCAAACGTTACCTTTGGAAGGATATGGCATTTTCCCAATATATATTACAGCAGACATGAACTCAGTTTCAATATTCCATAGGTGGGAAAAAATTACACAATTTTTCAACTGAAATCATTATTTTTTTTCAGGTGCTAGATAAGTTATGGTGACTTTTTTCCAGAACAGCAGCCAAAAAGAATATTCTCACTTTAGTTATACCATCCCCTGCTTATAGTAAGCAGAGGTTAAGTTTGACAGTACTAATTGAATAGAAATAAGAGGGGTCCTGTTTGCGCATTTCTGAAATAATACTAAAGGGTACTTTAATTCTTTCCCCTTTTCCACATAATGCACACTTTGCAGTTAAAATGAAACGTGTTACAGATATATCTTGCACAGTGAGTGTTAGTGTTAAGTATTATAGACCAAAAGCAGAATTCCTAAAGTAGTAATTCCCCTTTCTTTTTGTGCTTTTGCTAAATTTTAGCACTTTTTATCATCATAATCTCTAAAGTTACATTTTTAGATTTGCATTTACAAACCTTTGAAGGAAGCTGAAAGGAATATGCTATCTCTTTAAATAGTTTTATCATGGCCAGATTTCCATCCCTTTGAAGCACAGCAAAAAAGCTCAAAGTTACTTGGAATAAAAACATGACACCATATTTTTCAGTTACTTATTGTATACTAAGAATGTATCTTCCTTCAGGTTAGCAGGAAACATAGTCTCTCTCCTACAAGCTCACTATTAAAAAGGAAAAAAGCAAAAAATTAAGACCTGAACTGGCAAGTAGTAGAAATATATATATACACAAACTGAGTGCTTTGAGGCTGTTTACCAAAGTGGAAATATCCCCTCTCCCCCACCTCCTCAGCAAGCTCTCCACTTCTGGATGGAAAGGAGTTATTTGAAAGTTTTTGTGATGCCACATTAGGGCTTTCAGCCTCATTTTTTTATCCCATTATTTCCTAGGATAACTTTTAGGGGCCAAAGTTGGAAAAGCTAGCTCACACACAAAAGTACCTCTCGAAATTCTTCTCCCATTTAGAATCCGTGTGATGACAAACGCCACAGAGATATTTGGTCTAAAGAAAAAACCTGTGATCGCTTACCAAAATTCTTGGTAATAGGACCTCAGAAAACTGGTGAGAACATTTAATGTTATTATTTTCCTAACAGTATAAAAATCCTGATGCATTAACAATGAGGTCTTATCACAATCTGTAAACTGCCTATAAATGCTGATGAATGAGTAACATGCTTTTCTGTGACATAATCTTCCTGGAGTTCAATAATATACTTAAATGCTTGTCAAAATGTTTTGTAAAGTGGAAAGAACACTTAATGTTATTAGATGACATATAAGAGATAGGGAGGAATTTGTTAAAGCCAAAAGGATAATAGCTATCCTAACTGGGATGAGATAATACCTTAAATAGATGTCACATAGTTTAAACATCCAGCAGCCAATTTGGTAGCACATATTATTTTGTTTCCAAAGATCTTTTTCTCTTTCCTAAGCAAATTGCATCCATTTATTTTTTCAATTAAATTTTTAAATACTTTATTTCTTTTTTTAATTGACATATAATTGAATGAACATACTTATCAGGTACGTAGTGATGTTTTGATACATATAATGTATAGTGATCAGATTACAGTAATTAACACGTTTATCATCTCAAACATTCATTTCTTTGTAGTAGGAAAATTCAATATCCTTATTCTAGTGATTTGAAACTGCATATTTTGGTTAATTATAGTCATCCTGCAATGGCATAGGACACTAGAACTTATCCCTCCTATGTAGATGTAATTTTGTGTTCTTTAACAAATTCCTTCCTACCCCTCCCTCCTCCTTGCCCTTCTCAGCCTTTTTGTATCTTCTATTCCCCATTTTACTTCTGTGAGATCAACTTCTTTTTAGCCTTCACTTATGAATGAGAATATGTGGCATTTAGCTTTTGGTTCTTGCTTATTTCACTTAATACAAGGCACTCCAATTCCATCCATGTTTCCATGAATGACAGGATTTCCTTTCTTTTTCTGGCTGAATACTATTGCATTGTATTGTATACATACCCCATTTTCTTTCTTCATTTATCTGTTGATGGATACCTAGGTTGACTCTATATCTTGGATGTTGTAACTAGTGCTGTAATAAATATGGGAGTGCAGAGGTCGCTTTGATCTACTGATGCCCCTTTGTTGAGATAAATGTCCAATACTGGGATTCCTGGATCATAGGGTAGTTCTATTCATAATTGTCTGAGGAAGCTTCACACTATTCTCCATAGTGGCTGTACTAGTTTATATTGCCACCAATAATTTATAGGTGTTCTCGTTTCTCCATAATACCCTCTCCAGAATTTCTTATTTTTTGTCTTGTTGATAATAGCCAGCCTAACAGGATGAGATAATAATTATTGTGGTTTTGATTTGCATTTCCCTTATTATTAGTGATGTTTATACTTTTTCATATATTTTTTGGCCATTTATATGTCCTTTTTTGAGAAATGTCTGTTCATCTCATTGACTCATTTTTAACTGGATTGGGTTTTTTTGCTGTTGAGATGTTTGTTTCTTGCATATTCTGGATATTTATCCCCTGTTAGATGTTTCCCCTGTGTTTTCTTCTAGTAGCTTTATAGTATTTAGGGTCTTGATCCATTTTGAATTGATTTTTATGTAGGATGAGATGTAGGGACTGGTTTCATTCGTCTGCACATGGATATCTAGTTTTTCTAACATGATTAATTAAGAAACTGGTCTTTCCCCCAATGAGTGTTCTCAGTACTTTTGTCAAAAATCAGTTAACTATGAATACATAGATTAATTTCTGGGTTCTCTAGTCTGTTCCATTAGTCTATATGTCTATTTTTATGCAACTACCTTTTTTTTGTGTTTTTTTTTTTTTTTTTGCTTACTATAGCTATGTAGTATATTTGGAAGTCTGGTAATGTGATACCTCCAGCTTTTTTCTTTTTGCTCAGGATTGCTGTGGCTATTGGAGATCTTTTATGGTTCCATATAAAGTTTAGGTTTTGGTTTGGTTACTATTTCTATAAAGAATGCTATTGGCATTTTGACAGAGATTGCATTGAATGTGTAGATTACTTTGTATAGTATGGTCATTTTTAAAAATATAATTTTTCCAACCTGTTAGCATAGGATGTATTTCCATTTGTTATATCCTCTCTAGTTTCTTTAATCAATGTTTTATAGCTTTCCTTGTGGTCTTTCACCTCCTTGATTAATTTAACATTAGATATTTTTATAAATGTTGTAAGTGGGTTTTCCTTCTTGATTTTTCAGCTGCTACATTGTTGGCAAGTGGAAATATTATTCATTTTTGTGTATTGAGTTATATACTGCAACGTTAGTAAATTTGTCAGTTCTTAGCGTTTTTTGGTAGAGTCTTCAGGTTTTAATATAGGGACAATTTGACTTCCTTCCATCCAATTTGAATGCCCATTATTTATTTTTCTTGCCTGATTGCTCTGGATAAAATTTCCAGTACTATCTTGAACAAGAGTGGTTAGAGTGGACATCTTCATCTTGTTCCAGTTCTTACAGGAAAAGCTTTCAGGTTTGCCAATTTAATATGATGTTAGCTGTGGGTTTATCATATATGGCCTTTACTATGCTGAGGTACATTCCCTCTATACCTAATTCATTGAGAATTTTTATTTTGAAGGGATGTTGAATTTTGTCAGATGTTTTCTCTGCATCTACTAAGATAATCATAAAGGCTGGTCACGGTGGCTCACACCTGTAATTCTAGGACTTTGCGAGGCCAAGACAAGTGGATTGCTTGAGCTCAGGAGTTTTGAGCAAAAAAAAAAAAAAATAGGAATACTAGTTGTGGAGGCCACCTGTAGTTCCAGCTACTCAGGGGCTGTGGCAAGAGGATCACTTGAGCCCAAGAGTTGGAGATTGCTGTGAGCTATGATGCGACAGCACTCTAGCCAGGTGGCACCATGAAACTCTGTCTCAAAAAGAAAAGAGGGCAGTGACTGTGGCTCAATGGAGTAGGCACCAGCCCCACATGCTGGAGGTGGCAGGTTCAAACCCAGCCCTGACCAAAACTGTGAAAAAATTTTAAAAAAGATAATTATATGCTTTTTGTCCTTCATTCTATTGATGTATGCTATTGATTTGCATATGTTGAACCATGAGATAAATCCCATTTGATCATGGTGTATTATCCTTTTAACATGTTGTTGGATTCAGTTTGTCAATATTTCATTGAAGATTTTGGTGTCTATGTTCATCAAAAATATTAGTCTGTAGTTTTCTTTTTTTTGTTGTATCTTTGTCTTTTTTTTTTTTTTTTTTACAGAGAGATTTTATTTAGAAAGAACAAAGACAAAGTTCAGAGCACTACCAAAGGGAGTTGGAAGTGTGAATGGGTCCCCCAATGAAGGAGCAGAGGAGAAAGAGACCCTTTGTCTGGTTTTGGTATCAGGATTTTGCTGGCCTCATAGAATGAATTAGGGAGAGGTCTGCCATTTCAAGTTTTGGAATAGTTTGAGATGAATTGGCATTAATTCTTCTTTAAAGCTTCAGTTGAATTCAGCAGTGAAGTCATCCTATCAGGGATTTTTCTTTTTTCTTTGTTGGGAGACTGATTCAATCTTGTTACTTGTTATTGGTCTACTCAGGTTTTCTTTTCTCCTTGGTTCAATAATCTTGGAACATTGTATAAATCCAGGATTTTATCCATTTCCTTTAGGCTCCCAAATTTATCAGCATATAATTGTTCTTAGTAGTATTATCTAAAGATCCTTTGTATTTCTGTGATGTTCATCATGACATCTCCTTTTTGTTTCTAATTTTGCTTATTTGAGTCTCCCCTCCTTTTTTTTTTGCAGTCTAATTAATGGTTTATTGACTTCATTTATATTTTAAGAAGCCAATCTTTTGTTTTGTTGATCTTTTATATTTTTTTCTTTTTAGTCGCAATTTCATTTATTTTTCCTCTGGAATTTATTATTTCTTTCCTTCTACTAATTTGTGGTTTGGTTATTCTGCTTTTCTAATTCACTGAGACACATTGTTAGGTTGTTCATTTGAAATCTTTCTACTTTTTTGATGTGGGCATTTATTGCTACAAACTTGCCTTTAACACTGCCCTTGCTGTCCCATAAATTTTGGAAATTTGTTTAAGGAATTTTTTAAATTTCCTTCTTAATTTCTTTATTGATCTATTGAGCATTCTGGAGCATGTTGCTTAATTTCCACATGTTTGTGTAGTTTCTGAGGTTCCTCTTGTTATTGGTTTCTTATTTCACCATGTTTAAAAAAGATACTTGGTATGAGTTTATTTTGTTTTGTTTTGTTTAAGACTTGTTCTGTGTCCTAATATGATCAATTCTAAAGAATACTCCATATGCTGATGAAAAATTGTGTACATATTCTGCAGCTGTTGGGTGAAATGTTCTACAAATATCTATTAGACCCATTTGATCTACAATGCAGTTTAAATTCAGTATTTCTTTTTTATTTTTTTTCCAAGATGATCTGTCCAGTGCTGATAATAGGATCTTTAAGTCCCCAACTATTAATATATTGGAGTCTATCTCTCCCTTTAGATTTAGTGAAATTTGCTTTAAATATCCAAGTACTCTAGTGTTGAGTGCAGAAATGCAATAGAACTTCCATAGTTTATCACCTCCCTACATTGACCACCTCCTTAAGTTGACCTAATTTTCACAGACTGGAAATGTAGACATATATGTATTAGTACAGCACGCCTAGTTACATATGTTGACCACTTACATATGTTGTCCAGTTTTTTACAGTCCCTTGGGTGATCAACTTAAAGAGGTTCTACTGTGTTTATAGTTGTAATATTCTCTCACTGATCTCTTTATTATTATATAATATCCTTCTTTGTTTCTTTTTACAGCTTTTGGTTTAAAGTCTATCTTATCTGATACACATATAAGTGCAGCTACTCCTGCTCATTTTGGTTTTTTAAACATGGAATATCTTTTTAGTACATCCACTTTCAGTCTATATGTATCTTTAAAGTTGAAATGAGTTTCTGTAGGCAGCGTATAGTTAGATTTTGTCCTGTTATCCATTCAACCAGTCTGTGTCTTTTAAACAGGGAATTTAATCCATTTACAGTCAGAGTTATTACTGATAGGCGAGGACTCACTCCTGTCATTTTTGTGATTGCTTTCTGGTCATTTGTATATCCTTTCTTCTTTAATTCCTCTCTTATAGTTTCTTTTTGCAGTTGAATGTTTTTCTTTCTCTTTCTCCTTTGTATATCAACTCTAAGAGTGAATTTTATAGTTTTATGTTTTCATGATGGTGGTTACTGCCTTTTACTTCTTTAGATGTAAGACTCCTTTAAATGTTTCTTCTAAGTGTAGTTTAATGGAGATGAATTCCCTTCATTTTTGTTTGTCTGTGAAAGATCATATTTCTCCATCATTTCTGAAGGACTGTTTTCTTTGCTTTCAGTAGTTTGATTATGTCATCACATTCTTTCCAAGACTATAAGATTTCTACTAAGAAATCCACTATTAGTCTAATGGATTTTTTATATATAATTTGACATTTTTTTCTTTTGCTGGTTTTGAAATTCTTTCTTTGTCTTTGACTTTTGACAGTTTTACTATAATGTACCTCAAAGAGGGCCTGTTTGGGTGGAATCTATTTGGGGTTCTTTGAGATGCCTTGAGCTGGATGTTCATCTTTCTTCCAAAAATTAGGGGATTTTCAGCTATTATGACATTAAATATATTTTCTACATCTTTTTTCTTCTTGTGTCCTTCTGAAATGCCCATGACATGAATATCTGTTTCGTTAATGGTATCTCATAAATTCTATAGGCTTTCTTCATTTTCCTTTTACATTCTTTTTTCTTTTTTGTCTAAGAAAAAGTCCTTCACTATTTTTTGTCTAAGAAAAAAGTCCTGTGCTATTTCAGAAGACCTGTCTTCAAGTACAGAAATTATTTCTTCTGCTTGATCTAGTCTTTTGTTGAAGTTCTCAGTTGTATTTTTTATTTCATTCATTGAATTCTTTCAGGTCTAGGATTTCCTTTTAGTTCTTTTATATTATCTCTATTCAATTTCTCATTTCTATCATAAATTGTTTCCCTGATTTTATTGACTTGTCTATCTATATTATTTATATCTAACTGAGTTTCCTTAAAATTATTATTCTGAATTCTTTTTGTGGAATTTACATATTTCCTTAAGATTAGGGTCTGTTACTGGGGAAATACTGTTTTCCTTGAGTGGTGTAGTGTGTCCTTGTTTTTTTCATGGTTTATGTGTCCCTATGTTGATTTCTGTACATCTAATTGAAAAGTCACCTCTTCCAATTTTATGAAGTAGATTTTACAGTGAAGAACTTTTTCTTATGAATGGACTTTTAGGTATTGATTTCATGGAGTGAATTGACTTTGGTTCTAAGTGGATGCAGTAGTCTCTGTGCAGTTTCTTCATCTATAAGCCACAGTAGTGATGGTTTCAAGTGTCTCAGTGGCCCAAGCTAAGAGAATTTGTAATGGCAGTGGTTTTACTTTGCCAAGATGAGCTTGTTGACCTGTTTCTCAAGTTGGTGGTGCATGTGTGCACATCATGGGTCAGCTAACTTGGGGTTAGCTTGCTGGGGTTGAGGCTATGGGGCTTTATTTTTCCCAGGAGTATTTGCTTGGCCATCCTGGGTGCATGCCTGTCAGAAGCAGCCTACAGGACTATCTTTCAGGCCAAGGATGTGGGCACATAGTTGCTCAAGTGGCCTAGAGGTGTGTTGGCTAGGGGCAGCCCATGGGACCATTTCTCACATCCAGAACTCAATCCAAAGCTTCTCACCTATCCTGGGCACATGTCTGCCAGGAGTGGCCCATAGGACTATTTCTCAAGCCCAGTACATGGGCACACAGCTGCTCAGCTGGCCTGGATGTGTGTGTACCAGTGGTTATCTATGCCAGAGCTGCCTCTGAGGCCTGGGAGGACACAAGGTTGTTTTGCTTTCATGGGGCATGTTTTCTGGGGGAAGGGGGACAGCGCATGGGGATCTTAAGTTTGAAATACATTTTCAAAAAAAGAAGTCTCTTAGGCTGCCATCTTCCTGATATAGTTTATTGATAAACTATTTCTTACAGAGATAACTATTTTTAAAAGTCTAAGAGATATTTGACAAGCAGAATTCCTAAACATAAACAAAAATTTGTGCTACGGAACATATCTATTCATACCCAAGAGAAACCTCTGGCACCTTTTTAAACATTGGCATATGATATTTCTTTCTCAAAAATTTCTTGTTCCTGTAAGAATTGATATTAAAATTAAGCCCATAGGAAGCTTTAAAATGCCAGACATTCATGCTATATTCTGCATGATAAATTATTAGCAACCCTTGGATGCTGGAGTCACAGAAAACAGCCATTTCAATCATTTTATTTCCTATAGGAGATACGTTTTCTCTCCTCATCTCTCTAGAAATAACTGAGTAGAATTCTGTGCAATATAAACAGGGAGTTTAATCTATTCAGTTTTCCTTAGTCCCTTTTGCAGATGTCAATCTGAAAGCAATAATAAATATGACAAATACTTTTCTTGCCCTTATTTATTTTATTCATCCTTATCTATCTAAAGTCAAAAGGCAACTAAGAACACATTTAAACTAAAGTATCCTCAATAAATTCCCACTGTCATCACATAACCAGATACTTACAGGTCACATATTAAAGCTTGAGTATCAGTTTGCTTCCAAAAGCTCTACAGGATAGACTTCTTCTAGAGTGATAATGAACATGTAGACATTTTAATATGGTATGACGGTTATACCGCAGAATTTTTACTTGTCATCTTAAACCCAACTGTGTTTCCAAATATTTGTTAAAATTTCGATATGACATTTTACCTATGGAAGAGAATTTTTATGGAAATTGATTTTTTCCTAGTTTTATTGAGGTATAATTTGCATACAATAAAATTCACCAATTTTTAATGTACAATTTAATGGATTTTGGAAATTGTGCATCGTTGTGCAACAACTACTATATTCAACATATAAAACAGCTCTGTTGCCCTATTAAAGTTTTTGTATGTCCCCTTGCAGACATTCTCCCTCATGCCACGCCTCATGCTAGCCATAGAGAACCACTTTCTGACACTGTGGAAGGTTATAGTGTGTAATCGTTTGTGTTTGACTTCTTCATTAACATCATACTTTTGAGATTCATTCATGCTGCTGTGTATATCAACATTTTGTGAAACTAATATTTTAATTAGACAAAAATACCTCCTTGTATCAATTACATGAGAATTAAATAGCTTCATTTTTAAGTGTAGTTTTGTCAGAAGTAATTTTCTGGATAATTCTGCTTAGATTTCTAATTATCTGAATATTCAAATATTTTTGCATGCTAAGACTTACAAAAATATAAAAAGTGAAGCTTTATTTGGGTGCCCATTTAAATGTATATTTGTGATTATGTAGTTGAGTTACAACTACAAAATATACACACAGGACAGCTTATTTAGACCCAAGAATATGCAAGATCAGACAATTAAGTTTGTGAACTTATCCTAGAAAAAGTACTACATACCTCATTGCTGAATATCACTATAGTCACCTTCAAAGTACTCCCCTCAGGAAGCTACACACCGGCTCCAGTGCCTAGTCCACCCTCCAGAACAATTTTGGAACTCTTTTTTGAAATGAGCTTAAGAACTATTGTTGCACAAGGTGTGATAATTAAGTTGGAGAACTCTCTCTGGAAAAAGTGCTACATACCTCATTTGCTGAATACCGCTATGGTCCCCTTCAAAGTACTGCCCTGGCATTGGCTGACCATAGTGATGTTCAGTAATAAGTTATGTAGCAATTTTTCTAGGATGAGTTCACCAACTTAATTGTCCAACCTCGCACCTAGGTAAAGAAAGAATACAGAAACCACCACTTAACAATTTGTTGACCACTGATACCTTAAAATATACCTTTTGCTGACTAGGCAAAGTAATTATATTACATTCATCTTTTATTTTTGTCTAGTTTTGGTTATAAAGCCTATTAATCAGTCTGAGCAACATGGCAAGACCCCATCTCTACAAAAAATAGAAAACTAGCTAGACATGTGGCATACACATGTATTCCCAGCTACTTGAGGATGAGGCAGGAGAATCACTTAAGCCGAGCCCAGGAATTTGAGATTGCAGTGAGCTATGATGACGCTATTGCACTCTACTCCAGATGACAGAGCAAGACCCTATCTCAATAATTAACTAAATAAATAATATTAAAAATAAGCAATATGATTTACTATAATTCTTAAAAATAAAATTCAGAAAATAATGTTTTCGTTTGTTGTATAAAAGAAATTAAACTGTTTTCTTTTTTCACATTATCATAGTCATACTTCCTATTTCCACAAGGATTTACCCTTTTTAGTTTAAAAAAGTTACTTTTCCATTTTCAGTTTTCTGAATTATATCTCAATTATATAATTGATACATGAACAAATACACTTAATATGTTTATTTATCATAATTCTAAACTATATCTTAATAAAATTATTATTGTATTTTTATTAGTAGTATTTTTTAAATATTCAGTTATGATACTTATTGTGCCCTTTCATGTATATTATCTCACGTGGCCCTTATAAAACCCAGATAGTGAAGTATTTTCTTCCCCACTACACAGACACAAAAACTGAGACTCAGAGAGGTTAAATATTTTTTGTTTGAATTCACACAGCTGGTAAGTACTAGAAATAAAACTCTTGATCCTAGAATTTACCTGACTTCAAAGAACGTGCTCTTTCTAGTTCACTGTGGATTTCAAGTAAAGGAGCATATTTTCCCCATTAAGTTTTAGATATTGTTTCACATTTGTTCTGAGACTGTGTTTCTCAAATGTTGGTAACCAGACCAGCAGCATAAGCATCACCAGAGAACTTGTTAGAAGTGCAAATTTGGGGGTCATCTCGTAGTCCTGCGGAATAGAAATTCTAGATACAGCCCAGATATCTGTGTTTTAACAAGCCCTCTGGGTGAATCTGATGCATGCTAAAGTTTGAGCACCACTGTTGTAAGTCAGGCTTATAAAAAACATTTTTGCTTTATAAATCATAGCTTACTGTATACTCCCCTATAGTAATTTATGATTGTAAATTAAGTGTTCATTGTTTAGCTCAGATATATAAAAATGAGGATTGCCTCTTTCATTTTTTAGACAATATTGCTGTTGACAGAGTTATTTTAGCTATTTTCCTATTGTATAAATATGGTAGATTTAAGTATAATACTAAATAAAGCTTATCAGAGAGATAAGAATATTCAAAACTTTGTACAAATGGCAACATTATTATAAGCAAAATTAAAATAATAATTTCTCCAAGTGAGAGAAAGATTATAAGGACATGTGTGATTACTGCCTATAGCTATAGATTGTATAACAGTGTAAATCACATTAGAGTAGAGAATTAGAAACCAGAGGGTATAATTCTCTCTTAGGAGTACTGAATACATAGAAATATTTTTATATTATCTATATGGCAAGTACATGGTTAAATCTTTAACAAAACTGAACCAAAACTGCCTTACTTTCTCTTAAACAGGCTGAATAAACTGTACCCTTTACCTCCTAATTTAGGCTAATGAAATAATAATTTTATAGTTTATGTTGTTGCTCATTCTTTACAACATTACAACCTTACTCACCAAGTCACAGATATATACGGGTATCTGTGATACTTCATTCTCTTTCCAACAAAATGCAAATTTTGTGTTATGTTACCAAGAAAGGCCATTTATTTAATCAAATTTAACAACTGAAACAATTTTACTGCATTTTATAAGTATATAAGTACATTCACACTTAAGAAACTTTTTGAAAGGTTAAATTCTGTCTTGAGTTTAATTGGCTTTCATAGGCCTCATGAAGGACTTTATGGGACGCCCCATCTCTGCATTTTGGTAATACAATATATTAAATAATGATATGTTCCATTTATATACCACTTTATTAATGTCCGAATGTCTTCTGGTACATTACATCTTTTCCTTCTCAGACAAAACCTACAAAATAAGCAAGACAAGTGATTTTTCCATTAAGATAAAGAGAAGCTAAAAGCCAAAGCCCAGACCCCACCCGTGATGAGGCTGAGATGAAAAGCCAGCTCTCTCAATCCCCATCGCAGGCGTCTCCTCCTCACACCATACTGTCTCCCTTTTTTAGACTCTACCTCTTTTAGAAGGCTTGTCATCCATTCAGTTTAATTCAAGGAGTTCTTATAATGTATCATTGTAATGTTCACTCTATTAATGACTGTGAAGTGCTAATAGTAAGAAACTGTTTTTATTTAATTAATTTCTAAACCTCTCTTGTCTTTCCAGGTACCACTGCTTTGTATTTGTTCCTGGTTATGCATCCTTCCATCCTTAGTAACTCCCCCAGCCCAAAAACCTTTGAGGAGGTACAGTTCTTTAATAGAAATAACTACCACAGGGGGATTGATTGGTAAGATGGGTTATTAGTATAAATCTAAAAGTATATGTACTGTGCACAGTATAAACTTAGCACTAATATTTAGTAACACATAAGTCGGTAGCCACAAATATATAAGTTACCCTTTGTGCCTTGGAAATTGACTGAATAACAGTGAAGGAGCTCGGAAATCATTTATGACAAACTATTTTCAGTTTATCAGGGGACTTCATGACTCAAAAGCCCACATGTAATTTCAATTGGCATTAATTATCTTTGTTGATAATTACAGGTGTGAAGTCAGAGAAATAGAATCATACCCAGAAATTTCATTCTTTTTTACTCATAAGAAAATATTTTCATATCTTTCTCTTCTTGTGCACTTTTCATTAAATAATACTATAGCCCATGTATATAATTTTCTATTTTGCTTTGATATAAAGGATGAAAAATAAATAAACAGAATTAGAAATGAATATATGTTTCATGCATAATCAAAGATATAAAAAAGCTATTAACACTATACAATTTTTTTGCCTTTGTATTGAAATTAGAAATATATCAACTATCTGAAGAAAATACTTAAAAAGTAAAAATGTCAGATAGACACAAACTATAGTAATGTTGTAGAAATAGATGGTACAAACTAACATGTTAATCATAAAATGTACCTGGAGGTCTTATTAAGGCATAATACTGGACGGAGAGTGGTGTAGAAGAGTGGAATTCTTATAATAATTCTGCAGTATAAATGTAAACGTTTTGCATGTATTTTAGCTTGCAGAATTATATATGTTAACCTCTTGTCAAATTGCATGATCTCAATTTTATAAGCATTATTCCCTCAAAAGTTGTTTTTGAATAGTCTAAACAGAAAGATTAAAAAGATTGAGTATAATTTGAGCACATACTAGGACTTACGTATATTCTAATTGTTATGTATTTCACTGCCAGGTCTTCCGTGCAGGGTTTGATATTGATTAATTGTGTGGCGCTAATAACAATGGGGAAAATCAAAGAAACAACCATCTCAGCTGCTATTTGACCACTGATTCAAATAAATGTGCTGGTAGACAGTCGAATAAAATGATGCCAACATTAGGACTGAATGGAGTGATTAAAAACTACCTTGGAGGTGGACAGGAATGCAATACTTAGATTCCCTGGGACTTAAGAATGACTGTAGTAATGATTTTTTGTCATAAATTTCTCAAAAATAAAAGTTCGATCATGTGTATAAGCACTACAATGGGAAAAAAAAAGTCCCCTTAGCAGTTTACAAGGAGATAATATAAATAAGTAAAAGGCTAAAGAGCAATAAAATATTTTAAATATAACTCACTAAAAACTCCCCAAATATAAATACTTTTGATTGATAAGTTATATGTTTATAAAAGGCAATTAGCTTTGCACAGTGGTAGTATCTGAGGTGCTATTATTGCTAATTAAAACAGAAAAGGCAAATAACGTGAGTAAAAAATAATGGTAACTGCAGATCTCAACCTATGGCAGTAACTATAGCTTTGATTTCAATGACATAAAATCTGTTCAGGTCCTCACACTGGCCTTGTCTTTCCATGAAGCATAAGTACTTCAGCATCCCTTTGGGAACATGGTGCCACATGGTTGAAGATTGTGTGTCTCAGAGTTCTAGGGTCACTTAAAGAAGTAACCCAGGCACAATCAGTTAATCTAACTGCATGGATTTCCTTTTTCTGGAGAACTGATAAAACCAACAGTCTAAGTACAGGCTTAGGTCACAAGCAATGTAGGGAAAATGAAAATTAGAATCCTTTATCTTTGACAAAACAGTCAACATTTGCAATCATAAGATCTAAGGAAAATGTTAGACTTATAGCATAAATGTAAGTTTTATGTTTTATGATTTGGTCTTTTTTTATTTTTTAAGAGACAAGGTCTCACTGTGTCACCCAGGCTGAAGTGCTGTGACACAATCATCACTCATTGCAGACTTAGGATCCTGAACTCAAGAGACCCTCCTGCCTCAGCCTCCCAAGTAGCTGAAATTAGAGGCATGCACCACCATGCCCAGCTAATCTT
>NW_003852559.1:2488874-2515637 GCF_000181295.1 Otolemur garnettii | reverse complement strand
TCTTCTCTTCTCTTCTCTTCTCTTCTCTTTCTTCTTTTCCCTCCCCTTCCCTTCCCTTCCCTTCTTTTTCCTTTCCTTTTCTTTTGTTTTCTTTTCTAAGAGACAAGTTAGTTCTCACTCTGTTGCCCAGACTGGTCTCAAACTGCTGACCTCAAGCAGCCCTCCCACTTCTCCTTCCAAAGTGCTGGGATTACAGATGTGAGACACCACACTGAACTGGCCTTATTATTTTTAATTAAGGATGTAGTGGAGGTTCAGAGTGGTATATGGAAAGCTATAAAGTCCTGTTAGCATTTAAAACCTATCTAAACATCTTAATCCGGCTTTCAGTAAAATCAGTAGGAAGTACTCAGGGTCAATCCAAATAACAAATAAATATAGAGTATTGTAAAAATTCACATCTTTCAGGTAAAAGCAAAAAAGCTGAAGTGCTGTGTTTTTATGGCTGCAGCAAACTTAAGGGAGGCGGGCATTGACTTTTAACCCCCCAATTATTAAACTGCTCTAGTTTGCTCACCAATTTCTTTGAATAACCTGAATACATATTCTCCAAATGTGAGCCTATTTGGGGAGTTTCTGTGTCCCACCCTGCAAATATGAGCTTGGATTCCTTTTATTTGCTTATTTATTGACCAAACACTTTTCAAGTGCCTTAGTGCCAGCCGCCGTAACACAGAAATATAGGCAAACAAGAACAGGGCCCTGCCTTCTCTGTGAGGCTCCAGGGACAGGCAAAGTCAACACATTGTAAGTCCAAGATCCAGACCTGCTTGAAGAGGTCTTTAAAGTCTAAACTGTTGCAGATATGAAAGACTTCTAGGAAGATGGGGTGGTTTTTAAAAGCTAAAATCTATGCCCTTTTTGTGTGTTTGTGGTTTTGAAGCCTTTTTCAGAGTAAGCATGCTGGACGGGGTGGGAGCTTGGGACAAATAGGATACCACTTGTGACTAGACACTCAGATAACCTCCCCCCTGGAACCACTGTGAGCTTCTAAATATGTATCCTGAAATTTGGCATTTTTTTTTTTTGTTGTTGTTTCGGGTTAATTGAAGGTAGAAAGAATTAGGTTACAATGTTTGCATGTGTTAGGTAAAGTCCCTCTTATAATTGTGTCCTGCCCCCAAGCGATGTGCCATATACCCTAATACTGTGGCCATTAAGTGGGAGCACGCCCATCCCCCCTCCTCCCTGCTCCCAGCTCCCTCCCTCTCCTGCCCAAATTTGGCACTTTCTAGAAATAGAAGGTACAGCAGAACAGATAGCAAATCAAATTTCCCAAAAACTTTTGTTTATCTCTTTCCCCTTACAAGGGTGCCAGAATTACCTATCACCAACAAGGCAATTCCCAGAAAACATAAACGGACTTCTTTACTGCTCTGAGTCTCAAGACATCAATTTATTACACCAGCTAAACTTTACACTGTGTTAATAACCAGATCCTTCCAGAATCTTTATCATGTGAGATGACATGATCTTGCAGTTGAGTCTCTGATAGTGTCATGTGATCTTTCATTCAAAAGAAAACAATGCAGTGTAAAAAGTCATGAAAGCTAATGACTCTTTCCCTTAGTAATTATGGCACAACTTTGTCTTGGTAGCCCAAAGTCATGGTGGTTTATGAATTGAACCGGATGGCAGTAGGGGCTGAGGCTGTTATTATAAAATGTAAGAATCCCTAGAAGTTATATTTTTACATTCTCTAAAAAAAGCCTTTTCCTCTAAAAGACATCCCTTAGGGCTTCAGAAAAAATCTATTATTATATGCTGAATTAGTTATATTTGACAACTTTCATAAAGGGGGAACATTAAACAAAATCCTACATTTCAGTGCTTAGGCCTACAGATATCCCTGTGTTTACTCTGCTGGTGATTCAGATTCTCTCTTAAGGATGTGACCTGACCTGGGGAAATTTGATAGGATTTATATTTGGAAATATGTACATACTTTTTAGACTTTTCTTATATAATAATTATTCTAAAGACGGACATAAGTGGTTCTATATGAAAAAAATTGGGTAAATAGGCAGTATTTATACTAGAGACGTTCTGCATGTTGACACTATAGGGTTAAATATCTCATTGCCACAACACATTGGGGGAAGGAAATTATTCTACTTGTGATAAACTAAAAACTGTTTTGTCTAAATCCCTTTAAAATGTCTTTGAACTGAGTTTGATGGAAGTGTTTCGGATTGTGTGTGAAAACCCCACACTGTACCCCAGAAGTGCATTAATATACATAGTTACTATTCAATAAAAAAAAAAGAAAAAAAAAGTCTTTGAACTGAACATATAATTTGTTTTTATCGGATTTTCTTTTTGTCCGAGTACTTACCTTTTTTCTCTGTCCACTGTTTCTGCACATAGACACATTTGATGTAGTTAGGGTGATTATTGCTGTGGTTTCGTCATTATGTGTCTACATTTTTATTCTCTGCCATACCTTATTTTTCCAGATACGAAGCAAAACAAAAAGAAAATGCATTTTGAAAATTACAATTATTAGTGTTCTGGCTATTTTTCCCTTGCTAACTATGTGGGACAAATGCCTGAAGAAAAGTCATTCATTTAGGAGATAAATGAATTTGTGGGATGTCTTTAACATCTTCAGTCACCAGGATACACATATAAACCAGAGTCTTATTTTGAGAAAAATATTCCTTTTCTAGGTATATGGATTTCTTCCCAGTCCCGTCTAATGTCACCACTGATTTTTTGTTTGAGAAGAGTGCTAATTACTTCCACTCAGAGGAAGCCCCTAAAAGAGCAGCTTCTCTGGTTCCCAAAGCCAAGATCATCACGATTCTTATTGACCCTTCAGACCGGGCATACTCCTGGTACCAGGTAAGGAAATCACGGATAAAATCCAACAGGGAGAAGGGGAGTGAGGACAGTCCAGGATCATTTTTAGCAATAGCCACCACCTTAGGTTTCAACAAAAGAAGAGATTTGCTGGTTGGTATCTACATAAAAATGGACATGTTTCTTTATGTTCATGGGAAAACTTTCTGCATTAAGTTTTTGTTCATTTTTAATCAATTTATTTAATAAACTATGTTAATATAATTAAGAAAGTATTATAAAATATTATACATGCATAATCAGTGCTTCTATGCATCTGCATTTTAAAAGTAAATGTTATACTTTAAAATCATTATTTTTCATTTAATACATG
This sequence comes from Otolemur garnettii, assembly GCF_000181295.1. Lineage (NCBI taxonomy): Eukaryota > Metazoa > Chordata > Mammalia > Primates > Galagidae > Otolemur > Otolemur garnettii. The sequence goes on along the minus strand of NW_003852559.1, from coordinate 2,512,462 downwards.
TGCATTCTATAAAAGGCCAGATAGCAAAAATTTCAGGCTTTGTGAGTTACATAGTCTCTGTTACAACCATGTAATGATTCTGTTGTCATTATATTTTGAAAGAAGCCAGAGATAGTATGTAAATGAATGAACATGCCTGTGTTCCAATAAAACTGTATTCATAAAAACAGGCGGTAGGCTGTAGATTGCTGACACTAGCTCTAAAAGACCTTACACAGCTGTATTTCGGGGAAAAAAGAAGAAGAAAGAAGGAAGGGAGAGAGGAGGAAGGAGAAAGAAAGAACCATTTAGTGCCAAAGCAAATACAGGAGTTCTTCATCCCTGAAAGCTCAACCTGTCTAAAGCTGTTCGAAGCCTCTTTCTCATGTACTCATTGCCGTTATGCTTCTGATATTGGTTAGAAACTAGCACAGAATGGACCACTTTGAAATAATTCAACAGACTCTAGTAATAAGACATATTACTAATCGAATACGTTTTTATTTTAATAAATCAGTAAAACTAATAGCTAGAAAAAAATTTAAAACCTGCCCCAGTGATACTTTAACCACCAAATGGAACAGTTCAATAAAAAGCAACCAAAGATGTACATAAGAGTATAACAAAATTAACAGGAGTCTGTGTTGTTAGCCCTGGGACCCTTAGTTGCCATTTCTCAGGTTAAAAAAATGCTTTCTTACTGTTCATGTATTCATCTATTCATACATAATTTAGATGACTACCATGTACCAAGTGTTATTTTAAGTGTGGTTTGAAAATATAAACTGACGAATGTGGATGCTATGCTTGAGACTACTTTCAGTCTAATTGGAGAAATGTGTATAAATAAGCATATAATTGGAAAATAATAAGTAAATAGACAGACTCATTTAGAGTGAGAAAGCCTATCCAATAAAGACCCTGGGGGAAGACAGGCTTATTTTAACTTGCTGGCACAGAGGAGCCCAAATGCCAGAACCACTGGGCATTTCCATAAAGAAGGGAAGGATTTGTAAAGGAAGAAATTTAGGTAAAATAAAAATGAAGAAGTGTTTTTATAGGTGCAGAGCAAAGCTGTGTGTAAAGGAGTTATCAGGTCAAGGCTGAAAAAAAGACTAAGGGTCCTATTTCCCTGGACACTATAAAGTTAAGATAAATGTGCAATGTTGTATGCATGAAAATCCCTTATCTGAAATGTATAAGTGGATTGGATATATAGCTACTTCTCAGCGTTGAAGTGACTTACACAGCTCTCATCCTCCAGGCAAGTGTGGGATGTCCTTTCTCACTGATGATGATTTTAAACAGCTAAATCCTTGACAATTATGATGCTAGAGGATAAAGTTTCTCAGCACTGTATCCTTTGTTACCTAACGAAAGTAGTTTTTCCAACACCACAAGAAGCAAAACAGATTGTCAGGAAAGATTTTATGGCAGGAACTGAGTGGGGAATGGTCACAGATAGCAGATGAAATCTTAGATAGGCGAATTGATAATAATCCAACTAATAGGATAGACAGAGATTCTAGAAAGATAAGATCCAGAGAATTCCAGAATTCCACACTGATCATTGATGCAAAACCTAGAGTCATCTTTTAAATCAAAGTACACAGCAAACTGCAAAATGGGTGGTGTGATTTTTCACTTTTTCCCTTTTCCACCAGGTATCTGGAGGAAAGAGGAAAAAAAAAAAAACTTAATTGACTCAAAGAGAAAGAAGAAAATGGGAGCTTGGCAACCACTTAGGCCTGAAAAATAGAGAATTTACAGAAAGAGAACGTTTTTGAGGCTGCAAGCTAACAAAACATCCTAAACATTACAAATAAACCACAATGGAAAAATGCAAGCCTTAACAAAGTCTAGTCGAGTTTGCAGGACAGTAATTTGACTCTCGGTTGTAGAAAATTTGCTATTCAACTATAGATGGTAAACAAACATCCACTAACTCACCACTCAGCCTGAATATTTATAGGTCAATTTAAGGAAAAGGTGATTTCCTCCAGCCTATGGGCCTGAGCCTGAGCCATTAGGAAACACTTTCCTGCTTTCTCCATTTTCTACACACTAAATGATTCTGATTCACCACAAAGGTCACCATTAAATAAAATAATCTTGGCTTTCAGGTGCTAGGGAATGTATGATAAAAGCTGTGGATTTCAGATAATGCACATGTCAGAGTTTTTAGTAGTTTCTCCATTTAAAATAGCGGATAGGGCTTTTCCCATCTGAAACTGTGTTCCTAGGTGCAGCAGAACTATTTGGCAGAGCTCGTAGTGTGCGTGAGAATTATGGCTATTCACCGGAAATGATAAATGGTTAGCTTATGAGCCGAAAAGGGGACATTAAGGTACCTTTCAAAAGTTTATCTTCAGGATAAAATACATACACTGAGGAAACAACTCAGTAAAGTTGGCTAAGGAATCCTATCCATAGGAATTCAACCTCTACCAAATACGTTTTCAGAAGTTTACTCTCATCAGGGTCATAACGTTAAATGCTGATGATCCAAGCAAACATGTTCATCCTTTATTAATTTCAAAGTAAATAACTCTTCAGCAATGAGGCAGGCTTTTCCTTAGCTTTGAGACATGTCGCCAAGATTGAGTTTTAATTATGGATGCCTATGGTTCAGAGTAGTTTAATTATCCACCTTTTCATCATAGCATCAGCGATCACACGAAGACCCGGCAGCTCTAAAGTTTACCTTCTACGAAGTGATCTCGGCCGGGCCCCACGCACCTCCGGAGCTCAGAGCCTTGCAGAAGAGATGTTTGGTTCCCGGCTGGTACGCCAGCCACATCGAGAGGTGGCTTGTTTATTTTCCCCCCTTTCAGGTATGCAGCAAAAATAATTTACATCCGTCTCAGTAAGGTGATGACTTGGCCTCGAGGATAGTGAACATTTTTACTCGTTAAGACATGACTAGCTTGTACCCCGTTAGTTGTAAATAATGAGACTGTGGCAAAGAAAAATAAACAGACAAAGGTAGAAAAAAATGTGTAATTTTCTTTCTGAGAGTATTTGAGGATGATTCTCCCTGCTCTATTTTCTAGAGCATACCTTCCCTGATTATAAAGAGCTTCAAAAGCTTTAAATCGCAGATTTTTATTCTGAGATGCGTAAAGCTTGAAAGAGAACCTCTTAACCCAAACAAGATGAATGTTGTTTTGCTTAATTAAGTACCATTATTTCCCTTTCGAACCACCTTGTTGAATTTTTTGTAGGTCCTACATTTTTGCCAGTTCTTTTGGTTCTTTCTCTTCCTAGCATCGACCTAGATTACAACATCAACCCCTACTCCGGGTTGCTTCTGTAATCCAGGGACAGCAGACGGGCTGTAGGTGTGCGTCTGAAACCGTGCTCTCCCCTATGATAACCACTGCCACGTTTGGCTATTTCAAATAATATTAACATTAAATAAAGTTGAAAATTCAGTTCCTCAATTGCAGGAGCCACATTTTCAATGCTCAGTAGCTGCACGTTAGACTGGCAGCTTTAGAGCATGTCCATTATCACAGAAGGTCCTCCTGGATGTGCTGATAGACTAAATAGAAATATGGGCGAGGAGGCGCGGCAGGAGGTCTGCGCGGCAGGCTCTGCGCCTGGGTCATGCTCTGTCAGGTCAGCTTGCTAAGCCCCCTCTCACCCGGGTAACTAGCAGACTCCTTTCCTCCGCTTCTTGAGCAATTCCATTCACCTTCGGTCGCTCCGGCAGTCTTTATCTTCTTCTCCATATGGATTATCAAAGTATTGCCTTAAACTTGACAGTGCTGCTCCTGAATCAAATTGTGACGAATGACATGCCTTCTGATGATGAGACCTACACTTCTTATAACGTTTCTTCTTTTCTACTTTAATGATGCAGTCGTGGCTTTGTTTCTAAACTCGGTTTCCCTATGTGATCTTGCGTCACATTTCTAAGCTTTCTTGATCTCCTCAACTGCCATTTTTGTCTCATAGTGTTTAAAGACTTCTTAGATTACAACACATTAAGTCTGAGCGGACTCAGTTGTCACGATTTATTTCTTATTCCGGGTCGTTAATGAGGATGACCTGGTTATGTCTAGCAGTGCATGCAAATCCCCTCAGGACAGCGTCTGTCGTTGAATAAGTTCAGAATACAAAAATTTTTCATTATATTGTTAATGTATCTTTTTCAATGTGCACTGGTTTGTTTGTTTGTTTCTTTGGTAATTTAGTTGCTGATTATAGATGGGCAACAGCTGAGAACTGATCCTGCTACCGTGATGGATGAAGTCCAGAAGTTTCTAGGAGTCTCTCCTCATTATAATTACTCGGAAGCTTTAACGTAAGTTTGCGTTCTAATTAGTTTTTGAAATTTCAAGAGAGAACTTATTTTAGAGAAATTGTAGTTTGGTAATGCAAATTTCAGGTTAGCTGTTCTTCATCTACTGATTATTTTTTTGGTTTGGCATTCACCACTTAGGAAAAAAACATTTCAACAATGTGCCAGAGAACTGGCCTAAATTCTTCATTGATTCCTAATTGTGCAAAGATGTAAGAACACTAAATAATGAAAAAATAATAATTATGCAAAGATTTTCTCAGAAAGGAAATTGGGAAACAAAATAGTTGTACATCTTTAACAACTAATCTTCGAAGGGGCTGCTTGAAATAATTTGGTAAGAACTAAGCCTATTGAGGGCGAAGCCTAGTCAATGTTGGGGCCTCTTAGAAATATGAACAGGTGATTAACTAGGGAGTTTAGGAACTCTTCTCAGCTTTTTCAATTTTCAGAAACAATGTCATACAGCATCAAATAGCCCAATAGCTGGCTGAGTAGACAGAGATACACTTCCTCTTAAACATGCTTCCCGTTTCTGCTGGTCTTTGCTCACTATAAATCTACCTTGTCACCTCTTCTTCAGAGCCCTCAGCAGTGACAGCACTGGCTGGCTTGGTTGGTTCCCTCTGATTTTCAGAGACCATTGACCACAGTAAAGCTGGGACTAGTAGAGAGGGCCAGAGAGACGCTGGGACCCAAGGAGGCACCTGCCCTCAGGGCTGTGCATATGCCTGGCAGTGATGACTCTCTTACCTCACCCTACTTCTGCCTCTAGACTTTATTTAGTATTTTTAAATGAGATCTCCCTCTTACTCCATGTATAATGGTTGGCAGCCAGATTTATGCGGGCTGTGTGTATTCCTGGAACAACTGGAAGACCCTGAGCTGCATGGACCATGGATCTGACTCTCATTATAAAAAAAAAAATTTTTTTTTGTAATCTTCGGCTGTGAACTGAGCCTTAAAGAAACTGAAAAAGACTGCATTATGGAATTCTCCATTGTATTTTTTCAGTATAAGACGGAGTTCCACAGATAACTGGCTTTCCCTTTTTATCGCCCTCTTTATCCTGTATCATTTAGAAAGTGAGAGGCAGGTTTCCTTTACCTTTCAGCATCCCTTGCAGTAAAGACTGGCAGAAAAACATCAAAAACTGCTTGTATCTTGTACAAATCGTATGTAGAGACACATAAGGGGGACACTTTGGTTGAGAGGACAAAGCAGTGGTGACAGTCTGCAGTTTTGAGCTTCCTTCCTGAGAGTCACTTATTTTGCCGTTACTATTAACCTTCTCAGCTCCGTGTTTTTCATACTGAGGACTTTCAGAGTTTGGAGAGCTCAGTTCAAGTACTAACACAGACACTCTAGCCTTAGGTATTTAACATTCGTCTTAACCTTCAAGAAAGCTGAATGATTTTAGTTTGTAGTTAGAAATTCAGGTCTACTTTCTGTTTCGTTTCTTTTTAAGTATCTCTGAGAAAGGAAAGCTTTTATTTTCTAAACAGTTTTCTACTTCTTTAGGTCTTTTTTTCGAGGATAAAGCAAAGCATTGTATTTCAGAAAAAAAGAAGTACAGTATTCCATAAAGACATAATCTCTTTTTTATGGCATGGTCCTTGACCTGCGTACTGTGTATTTGTCCCCTCTGCGTCCAGCTCAGCAGCAAACTTTTTATTCGTCTCCACCGCTGAGAAAAGGTGGTATACACTTAGGAGACTATCAAAGCAACAGACTACATACAAAGAGCTGTGGGTCACTTTGCACCCAGGATCTATCTAGCTAAAATTTCCCATTATATGATTCTCTAACCTGGTTGGGGGTTCAGTGGGTGAAGTAGCAAGGTAAGGTATCTATAAAAATCACACTTTCTGGTCCAGCAGGGCTCCCCAGCCTCTCACTGTGCCGACAGAGATAATGTACTTCCATTCTGTTTCTTTTCGCATTTTCTTGTCAATCATCAGTTGGCCTGGCACACCTTGTAAAAGCTAACAGTGCACTTGTAGGATATTTAGAAGTTTCATGTCATTGTCTTAGATCTAAATCAATCTGCCTTCACCCCATGCCCTTTGCAATTATTTATGTGAATCCTCCCCTACAATTTAGTGACTATATTTTCTGTGGTGCTTTGGAAATATTGAAGATGATTAGAGGTACAAGTGTATTCTCAGAAGTGCCATGGACACCAGTTGGCAGAAGAGCCTTTGGATACTTGGTTATTACTCCTTATTTTCCTGCTAGTGATAGTAAGGACTATTTCTTTGGTGCTTAAAAAAGGGTTTTTCATTTAAAGTACTCTGAGGACATACTAAATTGCAAACCAATATGAATTCTCAGCTAACCACATAAATTCATTGCTGTGCACAAAGTAAAATAAATGACTGAAACAAGGTCCATGCAAGGTTTTCCTATGCAATCGTGGCATGAAAGAGTACTCCAATTTCAGAGGTCTCTGAACTTATTATCTTCAATATAGAAAAGTCCATTATCACACTATTTTCCAGAAGAATGGCAATAGGCTTCCATTGTCAAGAGTATCATTTATTCCTTTCCACAGTCACGAAAGAAAGTGTTCGAGACTTCCACTGGATAATCTATGTTTTGTGGTATGTCTTACTATAACTTAGTATTGTCATCATGGGTTTTAAAAATCTGATTCTAAGGAGCAGGGACAGGGAAAGAAGGAGGAGGATCAGTCTGTTTCAACTTCATGGGAACTATGTAAGGGTATATGACACACCTCTTGGGTGCAGGACACAACTACAACAGAGACCTTACCTGAAAATGCAAACAATGTAACCTAATCATTTGTGCCCTCATATTAATCTGAAATTTAAAAAACAATTTTATTTTCTCTGTGATTATAGATATGACCGAAATAAGCAATATAAGCTCAAAACAATATAAATGGGAACTTTTTTATTCAGTCAAGTAAGCTAGCATTTTACTTTTATTCAACATAACGTTAAAACCCTAAGTTGTAAACTCAATTATACTGACATTACTTTAGATTTCATGTCATGCGTTGTGTTATATAGTTTTGAAGCTATCATTTAAGATAAAGCAAGATAAATAATGCTTACCGTGGAAATGTATGAATTTTTATAGACTAAAATGAAAATATAGGCTTTTAATTATGCCACAAACATATATATATATATATATATATTCACAATTATATCTAGCCATCAATGACCATGGCAGAGGTCTTCATGTTTAGATATACTAGTTAAATACCTGAGCCAGGCATCTTTATTTCTTAATAATCTGTTTATCAAGGTGAATGAAATCAGGTTGTATTATATTAATTTTTAATTTCCTTTGAAAATTTCAATAAATGGGTAATGAGAATTTGAAGCCCAGGGACTGAATATAGTATTTTTGCTGGTTTGTTTCATTTTGTGGATGAGGCTTGACTAAGTCATAAAGGACTAAAGCTGCTTCAAAATTCAAAAGGACTTCAATTGTTTCTTTTTTTTTTTTTTTTATTGAATGGACTTCAATTGTTTCTAATATCACTTCCCTGACAACCAGATTTATATTGCCAGGAATTTTTTTGAGTAAAACTCTGCTATATTAAAAAAAATGAAACAAAATATAGTAGCCATAGTGACTAAAATCTGTTGGTTCTCTGGATGACTTATCAAAGAACACCTGGAAATACTAAGTAGTGAAAAGGGAAAAAGAGTCCACTCCAACTTCTTGTCATTAATATTTTTAAGTTGTAACATTTCAAAATAAATACAATAAAACCTCCATAAATCATCATCTCCAACACTAAGTTATAGTAAGTCCTACATTGACCACTTCCTTAAGTTGACCCAATTTTCACAGACCAGACAGGCACCACAGGTACTTATCAGTACATTAGATCCACCTCTATGTTGACCACCTCTGTATGTTGACCAGTTTGTTACAGTCCCTTGGGTGGTCAACTGACAGAGCTTCTGTATATATTTATATGTTTTAAGTATTTTATTTATTTATATACATATGTACACATACATATATTACTTCATGAAAGCATTACGTGATATGTACAATTAGCTCCAATTTTAAGATTAAAAAACTGAGGATTAGGAAAATTTAGCCAAAAGTCAGTCAGCAAGTAAGTAAGGAGGCAGGATTGAAATGCGATCAGTTATCATGTCAATGGACACTGCCCACCTGTTAAGCTCTTCATATTGGCACAAGATATTAGAACCAAAGGAAAACAATACTGCTAGTTTTTACAAAATAATAATTTAAAGTACTTCCTTTAAAAACCTAGCACCTTAAAATGAACTATGTAAGTTGTCTCGCTTTATTATAAATAGAATACATCTTGAGATGTACTGAATGTCATTTTCCATAATAAATATGTATTTATAGAGATACGCAAATTAAAATTACATCGAGATACCACTACATACCATTTAGAATGGCTATAATCCAAAAGACAGTAACAAATGTTGGCAAGAAGGTGGAGAAACTTGAACCCTCAGATGTAGCTGAGGTAATGCATAATATATGGCCACTTTGGAAAGCAGTTTTGCAGTTACTTAAAAATTAAACAGAAACTTACACAACAATCCAGTTCTATGCCTAGGAATCTACCCCAGGATAAATGAAAACCTAAGTCTATAAAAACTTGTGAGTATATGTTCATAGCACCATCATTCATAATTTGGATTATTTCTGGTTCTCAAAACTAAAAGCAATGTAAATGTCTATCAGGTGAGGAATGGAATAATTGGGTACATTCATGCCAGCAAAAGAAATAAATAATAATATGTCCAGAAAAGACAAAGATATAGTCAAAAAGAAGATCAGTGCTTGCCTGGGGACTGAGGATGACAGCAGGATTGACTGCAATGGGCTCTAGAACACTCTGGGGATGGTGGAAAGGCTCTAAAACTGGATTGTGGTAATAATTGTACAGCCATATAAATTTGCTAAATATCATTGAATTGTATACTTAGCAATAAGTGAATGTTACTATATGTAAATTATACCTCCAAAAAAGTTGTTAAAAATAAAAAATGTATCAGTAAAATAATTCATTATATCATTAAAGCGTGTTTGTCAGGACAGAACTAATAAACTCCCATGTTTGTGCTAAGTAACAACTATATGATGGTATTTTGATTTTGAAATTTATCTGCACTATTTGCAATTCAGTAGACTTCCATGGAAATGGTTTTTCAATTTAAAATGAGACATACCTTAACTTTCTAAATGTAATCTGAACGTCTCTGAGGATTCATATGCCCAAGAATATAGAATTAAGGTCATATTTTCTTTAATATAGAAATGGTTACTGGTTAGAGATTGAGTCATCAGAGAATTTTGGTGCCCCTAACCACAACAAAATTTACAAAAGTTACAAAAGTAACTTTTCCAGTTACTTTTAGATATCTCTAGGTGATATTCCACACATGATTAAGAACTACTCTTGTCCACTCTTGTTTTATTCTCTAATTCAACAAAGTTTTATTGAGTAATTATTATGTGCATGGACTCTGGGGACACAATGATAAATAATGTATCCTTACCTCCAGGACAATCAGCCAAGAGAGAGACTCTAGACAATACCTAACACTTCCTGGAGCACGTTCACTTCCTGAAAGCCATGGAAGGCGGGGCTGGCTGCCACCATGGCTGCCCGTGCTCACAGACAGTGTTTGTTTCCACTGTCCCCCAGTCATCTGAGGCTGTTCTTCAGAGGGACAGGAAGAACAGATGTGGAGAGGGTCTTTCTCCGTCTTCTGTCAGACTTCTTCATGTGAGCTCTAAAATAGTACTGCCAGTGTCCCAGACTCAGAAGGTCTTTCATGAGCAGCCATCTGTATCTACAATTTATAACTGTTCTCTAAGGAGAACCAGACACAGTCCATTGGGCCAACACAAAAATAGACATGCTTTCCCTTCTACTGTCCTCTCCTTCTCATTCCTACCCTGATACGCTTACACCACCGTCTATACACTTATACATACAGCTGCCTAGGCTAGGCGTCAGTCACACATACACACATTTAATTAGCAGGAGTGAGGAAAAGATGGACAGGGTTTCTGAGAAAAATCAGGTCAGGTACAGTAGCTCAGGCCTATAATCCCAGCACTTTGCGAGACCAAGGAGTTCGCTTGAGGCTAGGAGTTCAAGACAAGTCTGGGTACTATCTCTAAAAAAAATATTTTTTTAATTAGCTGGGCATAGTGACACATGTATAGGCCCAGCTTTCTTTATTTATTGGTATTATTATCTTTACATTAAACTGAGTTATATATTCTAAATAGAAGTCCTTTATTAGAAATATGTTTTACAAATATTTTCTCCCATTCTATGGTTTCTGTTTTCATCTTCTTAAGTGCCTTTAGAAGGGCAAAATTTTAAATTTTGATGAATTCTAAATTATCATTTTTTTTTTTACAATTAATTTATTCTAAGAAATCATTGCCTAACTCAAGGTTACAAAAATTTTCAATGAGTTTTTCCCTATGTTTTCTTCCAGAATATTTATAGTTTTACCATTTATACTTAGTTCAATAATCCATTTCAAGTTAATTTTAATATACACTGTGAGGTAAGATTCAGTCTTCACTTTTTCCATGTAGATATTCAATTTTTCTAATGCAATTTGTATGAAAGACTAATCCTTTTCTATTTGGGGGGAAGGCACTGAATCCTAACCACTATACCACCAGGTACTGTCACTTAATTTTTGATAGTCAGTTGACCATAGATGTGTAGATTTATTTCTGGACTCATACAGATCAACGGATCTTTGTTCCATTGATCCATTGATGCTGATGCCACATTGCCTTGACTACTGTAGCATTACAGAAAATCTTGAAATTAAATAAGATAAGATTTCCAACTCTGCTCTTTGTTTTCAAATTGTTTTAGTTTCTCTGGGTCCTTTAATTTTCCATATACATTTTCCAATCATTTTTAGTGATTCCTAAAAAAAGAGTTCACTGGAGTTTTGATTGGAATCATTCTGAATCAATCAACAGATAAATTTAAAGGGTTAAGTTTTTTTAAATATTTAGTCTTTTGATTTGTGAACATAATATCACCCCATTTTTGGTTAAGTCTTCTGTAATTTCTCTAAACAATGTTGTATAGTTTTCAGTATGCATACCTGCATATATTTTTTGTCAAATTTATTCCTAAGTATTTCATGTTTTCACATTATAATTTTAAGCAAAATATTAAAAAGGGTTAAAATTTTGTTCTTTTTCATTTTTGGTTCTACTAATATTTGATAAATGTTTACAACAGGCAAACACTATGCTAAGTACTATAAAATGGGAAGGATCTTACATATGGTATCCTTAAGGGGTTATAATGAAAACTCAAACGACAGTTATGTGAAATATTCTGGTAAACTAAAACATAAATTTGACATGCTAGTATTATTTTATTATAATTATGGCATGAAAATCCCATTATAAGTGGTGTTACAAGCTCATTCCAAAAGAAGAAAGTATCATATTTTCCTGGATCAAATGTACTCCCGTGTATAATGTGCACACACATTTTTGGCCCAAACTTTCAGGAAACCACCCCTTTCAAGAAACTGGCCAACTCTCAGTCAAGAAAGACACATCTGAGGAGGGCTAACACTACCCTAGTGAATGTGCAGATTTCACTGCCTTCCCACAGCTGCCTGCTCTGTGAAGGTGCCCCTTCCTTCTCTCCCGCCATGTTGAGGGCTGTGGTGAGATGGCCACATGTTTGGCCAGTAGGGTGAAATCTTCTGAGGCCACTGTTCAATGGGCAGCCAGATGGCTCTCTGGGGCCTGCATGGGGGTTCTTGGGGCCTGTGTGAGGGTCCCAGTCCTCTCCACGTGGTGAGGGCTCAGGCCTCTACCCCAGTTCTGCACATCAGCTTGCCACCTTGCCGGCCCCACTACCACCTCCTCTCCTGATCACTGCGCTGGGCACAGGTCACTCTGACCCCTTCTTCCCAGTACAGATCCTCCAGAAGTGGACCCCCATGTGCCCTGCTGGGCTCTCCCACTCCCACACAGTATTATCCATATACAATATGCATCCTTATTTTTCCCTCAAAAATTTGGGCAAAAAGTGTGCATTATACATGGCAAAATACAGTAACTCTACAAGAACATTTAAATAGATTAGAGCTATAAAATCCTGACAGTAATCACTCCATGGCACTCCAAAACTCTTTTTCTTCTATGTATTGATAGTATTATACCATAGATTGTAAGATACAAATACCATCTAAATCCACAGACATAGATGAAGGTTGATTTGTCATTTTAAACCCAACAAAGGAAAAGAGTGGGCTTGAAACATAATTTTTTCCCTTCCAGATGAAGGAGGTAGTTCTATTAATTTCTATTAATAGGAGGACTTCTGACAATTTTTGCATTAGGCATGGGGCAAACTCACAAAAATGACAGATGGACTGAGAATTCAGAAGGATGCCGAAGGCTTTATGCAAAAGAATGTGGTTTTAAAAAAAAAAATGAAATAGTTCCTCTGGTTATAACTCGATATCCAAATGAAAATATTTATATGTTGGTTATTCTATCTTCTTATAAATTGCTTAGAAAATAATGTGGAGGGGTTGTATTGTTTTATTTTTCTAGGTTTGATTCTCATAAAGGTTTCTGGTGTCAGTTACTAGAAGAAGGTAAAACAAAATGCCTTGGGAAGAGCAAAGGAAGAAAATACCCCCCTATGGATTCTGATGTAAGTACAAAGCTGAAGAAGACAAACTAATAAGCAAAATGATTTAAGAAAAAAAAGTTATCATAGATGCTTTTTTAGAAAACTAGTGAAAGTCAAAATTCAGCCTAACGTCAAAATTCAAAACAACATTCAGATTTTAGTACACGGAGACGGCTTGTTTTGATTTTTCCAATGATATATCATTTCCTATCATAGAAGAATGAAGTAAAACAATTGAATTTGACATTTTGAACAAGAATGAAAAGAGAACATCTCATTCCAGATAGAATGATACTTACACAGACATTTTAGCATAAACATTAACTGAACCAAGAGAGGGAAATATATCAATTGGAAAGTAAAAATAAATAACACCAAAAAAGATTTTTATTTTGTTTCACTGCATAAGTCACTCTGTAGTAGTAAGTGTAGTAGTAAGTGTAGTAAGTGGATAATAATATTAATATATTTCCCAAACTAGCAGATAATTTAGGCTTTGGGGAAGCAGACATTCGCTCTTTACGGTATGTATTTAGCAACCCCTATTTGTTTTGTTCAGATGATTTGCTTCTCAACCCTATATTTTTACTTTTTAATGCTTATTTCACACTTATTATGATTTATTAATAATATTTTTATTTCATAATCAGTCTATTTAGTATATAGTTTGGATATAAGAATGTAGGTGGATTATGATTTATAAACTTTTTAAATCCCCAAAATTAAAAATATTATTTGGGATTTTTTTCCCAATGTTTAATGCCCTGGGTTAACTGAGAATCCTAAGGTGAGCAGAACATATTTGACTATTTTTTATCTAACAAGACTTTGAAAAACTTTTTTTTGTGCCCAGCCTGATAGAGACAGAACTTGACCTCAATAAGCCCATAATTAAATTGTATATAGATGGCTTGGAAGAAAGGGCTCTGTTGTTTTGATAAATTGCACTCTCAGAACTCCAGTTTTTGTTGCTTGATTATTAAAATATACCTTCAGAGAACTATGAAAACAATCCTAACACATTAAAGGAAACTATAATTTCTGTAGTATTTCAAGAAGGCAATATAAAATATATCAATTTCATTTCTATAAAGGCTATTTCCTTATATATTTACTAAAGCTAAAATGTTTACAGGACAGTGAGGCACATCTTCTGTAGCTTTTTCATTTACCCTGGTCTAACAGAATACTAAACCTGGTGGTAGAGAAAGAATAAGAAAAACACAACTTTTCAGAATATCAATGCTAGGTCTCTTAACAAGGTTATTGTGTCATATGTCTTGGGTTTATCTGCAGGAGTAAAGTGGCTGATTTTGCACAAATAGTGTCTAGAAAGAAGGCAAGAGTAAAGGACCTCCACAGAGGTAATGGGAATAAACGTGTCAGCTGAGCAGACGAGGCAGTGCTGTCACCTCATAGCTCAGCTCTTCCCAATACAGGAACGTGCCATCTCCTTCCTTGAGACCATCAGCAAAATAAATAGTCCGCGTGTATGATAAATGTTAATCCAGATATGCTGTATTTGATACTTAAACTTGGTCAAAGTATATGAACTAGACTTTAATAAGCAGAGTAAAAAGTCCTTTCATGTCCTCCTCCCCCCCAGAGCAGAGCATTTCTGTCAAGCTACTACCGAGACCACAACGTGGAACTCTCCAAGCTGCTGCACAAGCTGGGGCAGCCTCTGCCCTCCTGGCTGAGACAGGAGCTACAGAAAGTGAGATAGCACTCAGAGAAAACTTCTTGCGGCTTCACTGTCCCTGTAAAACTTCCAGGGAAGCTACCAGAAGCTTCCAGAAGCTACCAAAAGGCTGTTGGAAAAATATACCTCTTCAAATGAGAAAAGAGATCAAAGTTCCTTCCATGTGCTGGAATGTGGGTGATTAGGAAAAAAGAAAAAGTATCCATTACAAGCCTTGAGGCCTATGGTCTTTTTCCTCACCCGGATCTGAGCCTGTGGGATGACTGTAGACTATTGTGCATGGATGTGGAAGTTGATAGCAAACAACGTAAATTCCCAGCACAAATGCAGAAGTGTTCCATTTCATAATAATATTTACACTTTTATATATAAACTAAGATTGTGTCACTATAGATTTCTAGCCCACTGTTGGCCTGTACAATGTTTTCTTAATTGATTCTATGAAGTGTCCTACAAAACAAAAGGCAAAAATAAACATCATAATGTAGCATAAAATGTCAAAAGCATAATATTCATGAAAAATGCTTGCCAAATTTCAAATCCATTGAAGCATTTAGAAATTATTGTAAACTACAATTTGTGCTAGATCAGGGATTAGAAAACTTATAGTATATGAGTTTTATCTGCATCAACAAAAATGGTAGTGCTATAGCAAAAAAGTGATTTTTTTTCATACAATCTAGTGCATATATGTAAACATTACTAACTCCTCCATTATAATGTAACTGTTACACTGAAATATATATTGTAAAAATGTTGAATGGTAAATAGAAACACATTGAACATGCCAAAAGAGTAAATAATAATAGAAAATGTACTGACTAAATTCTCTAAAAGGGAGAAATTGTAGGGGGTCTGAAAATACATCATGAAAACTGTATGTCCACCTGCTGTCAGCTACAAATCTCTTGCAGTAGTCCTCACTAGTTCTACATAAATGCATGCATAGAATCTAAGGTATGTGTCATCTCCAGAAACAGACTGACTTAAATGTGAATAGCTTTCTTTTAATGTCCCCTAGAGCAAAATCTATTAAGTAAAAACTAAGGACAGTTTCCCTAGATGATGTGTTTAGGCTATTTACATTTAAATTATTAAGAAACTACATTTTTCCAGATAGTTCAAAATAAATGATGTAGTGTAGGTAGAGATTTGTAATAAAAACAAATTAATATATGATTTATAATCCAGTATTTACAATGATACTTTTGATAAAAGGGAGAGCACTTAAGTATTTTTAAAAATATTTCACACATCACTCTGGTGGAAGAGAACAGAACATATTTAATGTTATGGAGTACCTGCTAATTAAATGCACAAAGTACAAAGGTGAGCAAAGCATGGTTCTTATACTATATTTACACTTAAGTTTTAAATGATATACATGACTACTAAAATAATCAAAAAGGAAATAAGGATAAAGTATACTTATTTTCCTGTTGAGGTTTACTTAATTTTCAAATGTACTGTACTTATGCCTAGAATTTAAGTAGTAAATATTCCAAGCTATGATCATAAGCCTTTATAAATGTTATCACAGGTATGATTAGAAAAACAAGATACACAAAGAAAATCTCTAGCAAAAATATTTTCATTGTCATTACAACGTATAAAACTAAACTATCAATTACTCACTAATTAGAAAACAAATTTGACATCCTTCCACTTACTATAAAATCTTTAATGCACATTTATAATTACTAAGTAAACATTCTTTCTAAGTTTTATGTACACTAATATGCTAATTTTTGAACAAATGACAATATGAGCAGAAAAAATTGGAAAAAAGAACCCCCTTTTAAGACCCCTGACTGTAAAAAAATTTAAAGCCACTTGGACAGATTTGGTAAACTCAGTGCACACACTTCCACACATGACAAGCATGAGGGAAAATTATCATCATCTTTCACCCCCACTAATTTTGGAAACCTGGGTTAAGAATTCAGACATAGGGAGAAGAGGCTCCAGCAGTTACATGCAGTGTCATATTTCCATTGGCAACACATTTATGCTGATTTTAAAAAAGGAAAACTGCTATATTTATGTTTAATGATAAGATGTACATTTGAACTTCTAAGAAAAGCTGCTAATGGCATAATTTTGTCTAGGAGAAGTGAGCTGACTGAACAGCTCACCCTTTAAAATAAATGTCAAAAACATATTAGATAATTGTATGAACAAGGGAGAAAAAGGAATAGATAACACCAAATTTATTCACTCAAAAGTTCATGCTGACATGCTACCTAGGGCAGCAAATCTGTGAAAGGATTTTTGACCACTTGATGGGTCTCGAAGATAGCGTCAAACTCTAGAGGACATGCACACTTTCCAGGTTCCATCCTCTGGCTGGTTACTATGCTATTCTGAAAGTAGCATAAATACACGTGAGAAAAGCATAAGAGGTAATGTGATTTAAAACTAGCTTTGTACAGAATTCCCTTTTTCATTACTTAAAGTATAAAACTTCCTCAGGAAGAAATGAAATGGTTATTTTAATGTTTATAGCTATAATATTCTTGTCATTCACATTGAATGAAAATTACTGGAAACATTCTTTTCTCTGAGTTTTTTAAAATAATTAAAAAAAAAAAAACCCTGGGTATAATTCTCATAGTAGCATGGTACCTCATATGTATAACAATAAAAACTCTGATAAGAAAATGAAGAGTGGAACTGGTGATTTTTGGTACTAAGAAGGTATTTGATCATTTTCTCTTGGAGTTGAGTAGGAGGCAGCTATAGAACAGAGATAAAACGAACATAAGTCAAAATGGAGAGCCAAATAGAAAGCTTCCAAGTAGGAAGTTATATGTATAATTTACATGTATGTGTATACAAGGTCTGACAATTAGTGAACTTGCCACCATACACTTATGTTGGCAGCACTGTACAGACAACTCAGTAAGATTTCATGACCCTGGTTGATAAATCAGTGTCTCACAGCTGTGTTTGTGGTGACGTGTGATGGTGTCTTGCTGAGTGCTGTTCATTATTGTTGTTACATGTTTTTGTGTGCCATCACAAAACTATCAGAGTTTAAATTAAAGCAATGAACAAACATTCATAAATTTCTTATTAAATTTGGCAAGAGTGGAAGTGAAGTCAGGGACATGTTAGTCCAACTTTACAAGGATAATGCCATGAAGAAAACAGCCATCTACAAATGGATTAAACATTTTTTTCTGAGAAAATAGAAAACATCACTGATGAAGAGAAATCAGGGTGGCTAGTAACAAGAAGAAGTGACAAAACATTGCAAAAATCCATTGAATTGTGCATAAAAATCATCAGCTGCCTGTGAGAAGCATAGCAGACCAAGTAAACATTGATAGAGAAACAGGAAAATCTTAACTGAAAGTCTTGGCCAACAACTCATGGCTCTTGCATCACAACAATGCACCAGCTCACATGAAACTGTTTGTGAGGGAATTTTTAGCCAGTGTACAAATAACTGTGTTGGAACATACTCCCTACTCCCCTGATCTGGGCCCCAGTGATATTTTTTACCCAAAGATAAAGAAAATAGTGAAAGGAAGACACCCAAGGGGAGTACTATGAAAGTGACCATACTGATAACCAGAAATGAGGTATGTATCTCTTTTTCTAGGATGAGTTTGTGAACTTAATTGTCAGAAATTTGTCTATGTGTGTATATTACAGAGGGTGCCAAGAAAAAATATACACATGTTAAGAAAGGGGGAAAACTACTAAAATTGTAATACTCAGTATATACTGTTTATATAATAAACAATGAATTTGTATCACATGGAGCATCTCTTATAATTGCAGACGTCAAATGTGACTTGGGTATTAGGAATTTCATACAGTTTTCCTTTCATAAAATGTGTATATATTTTTGGCACCCTTTGTATACACACATACACACACAAATATCTATATATGTAACTATGTATACAGGGAGAGAGAGGGATAGAGAGAGTAACAATTCACAGATCCTTCTCTTCCTAAATGGAGATGTTGCTTATAGTGGGTTGTTTTTAATTCTAATAGATGTAAACTAGGTTGCTCTTGGGACCTTAGAATAAGAGAGTAAGAGCACATACCTGTTAACTGACAGACTTAAGAACCTGGATGATCATAGCATTTCTTACTCCCTGTACTCTGTTCTGCTCCACACAAATGGACCCCATTCTTTCTTTAGAGTATTAAAAGGTATTAGTCTCTCCTTTATAGAAATCTAGCAAAACAGAGCAGTGCCTGTGGCTCAAAGGAGTAGGGTGCTGACCCCATATGCTGGAGGTGGGGGGTCCAAACCCAGCCCCGGCCAAAAAACTGCAACAACAACAAAAAAAATCCAGCAAAACAATCCCTGCAAAAAAGGGGCAGTGGGACATGGGCTTAAACGAGACATTTATCTTCATTCTCCACAAATTTTCTCTCACCTGTGCCAAGGGTACCTAACCCAATTTGGGGGCCAATTCCCCCCCAGCTAAGGCTACTTCTAGTTCCTGTCATTGGTTGTCCATAACAGTTCTCTATAAATTCAGTGCTCATAACAAATGTTATAAAGTAAAATGTATTCACTTATTTATTAGTATATTAAATTTATTTTTTAATCTGTGTAAACTTTTTCAATTAACCTTCTTGAAACAATTCTCATTTTGGGGTTTCTATCATTTCTCACTCTTTCCCAAAAGTTACAAATAACAAAATTAATAAATCACTGAAATTAGAACTAGCCTCACGTTCATCATCTCCTTTGGAGCATTTCTTAGAGAATGAGAAATCATGAATGGTGTGAATAAGAAAACACATTCAAGCCAAAAATCTTGCTAGGTTCAAGCCAAAAATCTCATTTGCTTTACTAGAGTTCCCAAGCTAAACAGAATCAGTAGCAGGTCTGCACACGTGTGCATGCACACTGTACATAAAGAGACTCCCTATGAAGTATTGACTTACGTCTTCAGAGTCTGAGAAGGCCCATGATATGGCATCTCTAAGCTGCAGGACTGGAGTTCCATGTTCCAGCACACTTAGCCAGGCAGAGTTAATTCAACCATCTTTCATTTCTTTGTTTTATTCTGGCCCTTGATGAGTTAGATCATGCCCACCAACACTGGGGACTGCATCTGCTTTACTCAGTCTACCAATTCAAATGCTTATCTCACCCAGAAACACTCTCACAGCCACATCTAAAAATAACATTTCAACTACCTGGGCATTCTGGGGCCTAGTCAAAGTTGACACATAAAATTAGTCATCACATTTACTTAGCAATCCCTTTCAAAGAATTCAAAGCAAATTTTGCAAATTAAATACTCACCCCATAAAATCTCCCAGAGATTGTTAGAATGTACACATATCTGTCCAAATTTACCATACATAAAACCAAATTAAGCTGAATGAAATGTGAGATAATTCCAAAGCACACAGAATCTGTGACAAATCTTACATAAAACTGTCTTCATCAAGCTGCTTCTTGGTTATGAGAGAATAAATTAAGTGTAAGAAATGCCTGCAGTCTACATCCCTGATTCTAAAATGCTCTATTTCAAATTGCTAATAGAAATGGAAACCAAGGCTCTCCGAGGCTTGGCACCCATAGCTCAGTGGTCACAGCACCCACATTCACCAGGGCTGGCAGGTTCAAACCCAGCCAGGACCTCCTAAACAACAATGACAACTACAATAACAAAAATAGCCAGGCATTGTAGCAGACCTATAGTCCCAGCAAAAATAGCCAGACCTATAGTCCCAGCTACCTGGGAGGCTGAGGCAATAGAATCACTTAAGCCTAGGAGTATGAGGTTGCTGTGAGCTGTGATGCCACAGCACTCTACTGAGGGTGACATAGTGAGACTCTGTCTCAAAAGAAAAAAAAGAAAGAAAAGAAATGGAAGCCAACTTTGCTCTTAAATATTATACAAAATTTATGCAGTTGGACAAGATAATGTGAGTCTTCTTTTCTCCACTTGGTAAATAATATCATGAATCTCAATTTTTTTCAGTTTCAGCCACTTTTAGCAAAAATGCCAGCTTAAAATGCAACATACTCCTAGTGCTTTACTGTATCATTTCAAAACTTAATTCATACCTTCAAAGGCAAACAAAACACTTAAAAGCCCACAAAACAAATATACTATCAAAAATGAAGTGCACTTCTCACACAAATAAATAAATGGAAAATTTTATTTTTTTATTTTTTTAAATTTTTTTTTAAGAGATAGTCTTACTCGGTCACCCTCAGTAGAGTGCTGTAGCATCACAGCTCACAGCAATCTCCAGCTCATGGGCTTAGTCAATTCTCTTGCTTCTGCTTCCTGAGTAGCTGAGCCTACAAGCACCTGCCACAATGACCAGCTATTTTTTGTTGCAGTTTGGCCAGAGCTGGGTTCGAAATTACCACCTTCAGTACATGGGGCCGGCATCCTACTCCCTGAGCCATAGGCACCACCCTAAATGGAAAATTTTATAAGAACATAAAGATTATAATTTTATGATTAAAATTATCAATACAAATAAAAAGCCATGGAAATATAACATTCATAAATTCTCTCTCCTTCCTACCATCAACTAGATAAAACCACATTGTTTATATGCCCAATTAATTACAAGGATGTCCTCAGCACAATTAGTATAGCAAAGATGATCAACTGGACTGTTGTAAGAACATCTGCTCTGAACTAAATAACATTGGGTAGGTGACTTCTGTGGCCTCAGTTTTCCCATCTGTCAAGGTATGGGTAAAGAGAAGGTAACGCTTTTTCCATTGGCTTATTACAGAAGTATATCAGTTAGTATAACATTTGGTTCTCCCTGTCTCTCATCTACTCTGCCAGAGGGTGAACCATGAGTTATTTTGGTATCTATTTATAAAGCATGGTCACCCTGGTCTGTTCTTGGCCTACATTGCGTTTAGCAGAAACTGACATTTATCTGCTTTATTTACATCCACAAACATAACCAAAGAAAAGCTAAAAGCAATAATAAAAACATAAACATACGTTCTAAAATTAGGAAGATAAGCAAGCATGTAAGGAACAATAATATGAATCCATGTCTCATCTTTCATGTAGGGAGCCAAAAGATACGGTCTAAAGTGGACAAGTTAAGGTAAAAGGTAATTGGAATCACGGAGGTAAGCAGCAGAACTTAGAAATGGTAAAAGTTTAGTTAGCTTAGCAAAGTGGGACTAGAGTGTGACCAGGGAAAGATATTTGAATTTTTATTTCCAAATGCTTATAGTTTATCATTTAAAAAATAAGTCTGTAAATATTCAGAATTGACAGTGTCCAGAAGGAGAAGCACAGAACCAAGAGATCTAAGCAGAAGCTGACTTTGGCATCCAATGTTGGACAGTATTCAAGAGATTCTCTGATTGATAAGACCCCTGTCACACTACAGAGTCCGAGCGCTATACTATAATAGCTCTAAAAGTAGATAGCCGGGGGTCCCCTGGCAGACCCGAATCCCCTTGAGGGAGTCTGCAAAGTCAAAACTATTTCTATAGTAATATTAATCCATTAGATGCTTCTATCACTGTGTTGATCTTTTCAGGGTGTCATAGCAATAATAGTAAATCTGCTGATGCTTTAGCCTAAATCAAGGCAGTGAACCAATACGTACTAACAACAGTCACTGGATGTGTCATTGCACACCCATTTTCTTCTTAAAAGGCAGTGCCACTTAAGAATGTCTTTGATGAAGCTATACAAATTATTAGTATTATTACTTTTTGACCCTTGAATATTCTACGTGATCAAATGTGAGGAATAACAGAAGTGCTTCTGCTGCATAGTGAATGAATGGTTGTCTTGAGGACAAGCACCTGAGTGGCTGAGCAGCAGATGACCTACCTACTTTATTTGTGGAACTTCATTTTTACTTGCAAGACTGACTGACAGAGAACTAAGGTTATTCAGACTTTAGCAACTTGCAAACATTTTCTTGAAAATGAACAAAGTAAGCCTGTCACTTCAAAGAAAACAATTGACAGTATTTGTTGCCTATGATAAAATTTGAGCTTTTAAGTGAAAATTAGAATTTGTAACTTGTATCAGTTACCATGAACTTGACAGCATACTCACATTTAAGACCTTGCTGATGATATTGGTAGTTAGAAAATTGTTACTTTCTAATATTATAAAATGAAAGGTGTCAACATTTTAGAGATCTGTATAACTCAATACACCATTTTCAAAATAACCAAGGCAGTCACAAAATAATTATATACAGCACAATCTCGGCTCTTAGAGTGCTTAATATGCTCAATGCAAACATTAATCCTCTTGGCAAGAATCTTGCCCTTAACTTGTTTGTTTACAATGCCAACAGCATGCTGGGTAACATGGTAGACTCTTCCAGTTTTGCCATGGTAACATTTGTGTAGCATGCCTTTTTGAAAAGTACCCATTTCCTTGATGTCTACAATATCACCTTTCCTGTAGATTCACATGTATGTGGCCAAAGGAACAACTCCATGTTTTCTAAAAGGCCTAAAGAACATGTATCGGGTGCCTCTCCTCTTTCCCTTTGTGTTCATCATTTTGGTGAATTACTGAAAGATGGCGTCTCTGGCCAAAAGGGTACTTCTTTGTTCTTATCTGATAATGCCTGAGGCTATGGAGGAACAAGGTAGATTGAATACCTGCCCTTGCTAGCTTTGCTGTTTGGAGGCTGTTACTTCAGATCTTTAAACAAGGCATAAACAAACTTCTTGGGCATACAGGAATTTGTGTGCAAACCTCTGCCTCCATGTAGGCCTTAAGTCAGGGGGGTTTTGCTGGAACCTTTTATAAGGAATTTTTAGGCTGGACTTCTCAAAAGCCTTTCATGAGCCCGTTTCATCTATGCCATTAGATACCTGTATGCATTGGGTAAATTCCTCTTCTCTTGAGGTCCCCAAGCACATTTCCATTCCCAGACCGGTCATCAAGTGAGCTTCATTACTTACCACAGAT
>NW_003852559.1:2466440-2488854 GCF_000181295.1 Otolemur garnettii | reverse complement strand
GGGTATCTGGGCTTTTTTATTGGCCTTATAAAGTCAACCTGAATTCCTTAACGTGGTAAATGCTATTCTAGCCAAAGCCTTGGTCATGTTAGGCTCACAACCAACCTGGCCACATGGGATTCTGCCTCAGTTTCTTACAAGTATGCCTGCACAAAGTCTTTTCACTGATCTCTCTCAAATGGCTTTTTTGGCCAGAGGCATATAGACATTTCGCTTATAGTTATAAAATCGTTTTTGCTTGCCTCATGATAACCTCAAATCAAAAACCTACAACCAATACAAACAAAATATAAATAGCAATAAATTAAAGCACACTACCAGAGAAAAGCATTTTGAAGACAGAAAGAAAAAAAGAGAGGGCTACAAAACAATCAAAAATTACAGTAAGTCCTTGCCCATCAGTAATAACATTGCATATGATACGTCCTTGCCCTCTAGTATATTGGGCAGAAATACTTCATTTCATTTCCCAACAAAATCACTATCTACTTTGATAGGGTCCACATTTGCAGTATATTAACCTAAATATTTTAGGCAATAGAAAATGAATCTCTACTTAATTAACTTAATATGCTAAAAATCTATACATCAAATTCACAAATAAAAAATTATGATGTATTTCTTCTATATTTTTAGAGTATGCATCTGGAGGAAGTTGTTCCTTGTTAGCATAACCTAAAGATTTTATTCACTATAGATATTTATTACATAAAGCTGGACTCCAGAGGGAAATCTGGGTAAACTGATAGAGCCCTTACATATACTTACATTTTCATGTATTAAACCCATATGCTTTAATACATTCAGGCACAATAATAAAGGCATTTAATTCAAAACCTTCTAGTGATTTAAACACATACCCAAATAATAGGATTATAGAACCACCTAGTGGCCTCATAAAAAATGATGCTTCATGAAATTTTGTTTCTTTCCATCAGATTTTATATAAACATAAGCTTATTTTCCCACTAATACAGATATCTCTAAACCTATGGATATTGGTCCAAAGGAATTTTGGAGCTGGAAAACAACAGTAAATGTCTGACATTATGAAAAACCTATAGAGAAGAAAAACAAGAGAATTTTAATAAGTGATCATTGAACTTTCAAATTATTTTAACACACAGGGGTGCCAAAAAGATGTACATACATTTTAAGAAATCTTGTTGGAAGTAAAAATCAATCATTCTCCAAAAGTGTATGAATTTCCTGTATAGTAGGAAAACATTAGATATTTCACAAATACCAGTTTACAAAGACTCCAAAACAGTAATATGCCACATTAAATGTTAAAATTTAAATGAACAACATCTTCTTAGTAAATGATTAAACCAAGGTGCACAATCCATCTAAGGAAAAAGGAAAAAATCAAGTTTTGAGATGTTAAACATTTAATGAAATGTCAGTGTAGAATCCCACTGATGTGTGAGTTTCTACAATAAATCAGGCATTCACTCATAAAGTGATGGACGCCACCTTGAGATCATAGAGCTCCTGGGAAATTCCACAACTTTTCAGGCTAAACCATAAAAGTTTCAGCATTTTGCTTGCTAAGCTTCTCAATTGATACATTATAGATGTTTCATGACCTCTAACATTTATTCTAGTACCCCAATTCTCATATTCCTCTCGCCCACCATCACCTCAAAATTCATTGCTCCTACTTACCACATTTTCAATATCCCTCACTCTTTTCAAGTATTTTGTGTATGATCTCCTTGTCTGGCTTAAATTCCATGACAAAGCAATGTGGAAGTGAGCTGAAATTAATAACTTTTATTTCTAACAAATGATGATGTGTAACTTCATAAACTAGTCAACAGAAAGCACTGGGGCTTCCTCTCATGGATCACTTCATGAGTGCCATGGGGATAATCCAGTATCCCTGTGGAGAAATTGACGCCAGCTACCAATTGTTAGCATTAACTAGCCAAGTCTGTGAGTGTGCCACCTCAAAAGAGAATCCTCTAGACCTGCCCCATTCAAACCTTCAGATGAATGCAGCCCCAGTCAACATCCTGAATGCAACCTCATGAGAGATACTGAGCAAGTTAAGCTTAGATTCCTGACCCACAGAAACCATGTGAGATAATAAATGCTTATTGTTTTTAAGACACTATGCTTTAGGCTAATTTGATACACAGAAATAGACAACTAATACATGTACTCCAGCTGATTTAAAAATATACTAAATACTGAAAATAGAGGATGGAGGGAAGTCAAAACTAATTTCTTTGCTTTGAGTTTTGAATAATTTGGAAAATATTGTGATATTACTAACTATAAGTTACTCAATTCTATTCTAAAATCTTGAGGCAAGGGCCATGTCTGCTCAATAAACATTTGCTAGAGTCTAATAAATGTTTAACAACTGAACAAGGTGTTCAGAACTAAAAAGAATATTCCATACAGAACCAAGAAGAAAAACTTAAATAAATAAGTAAAGAAAGAAAGAAAAGAAAAAAGAATATTCCAGTATAGAGTAGGACTCTCATCTTCTCCCTTCAGAACATTAAGTTTTTATCATTACAGCAAGACAAAATTTTTTAGCAGCAGTATCACACTGTTAGTACATACTCACTAAAAGTTTAGGTTCCCTAAGTATTTTAAGATAAAAATAAGTCTACAGGCTATTTCCTGACTTTATTTTCTCCCATGTATCTGAGCATTCATGAGACATACAATCATATGTTAAATCTGTTTCTATACTAAAATCACAAAAGGATAAAAGGAGAAGCGCCGTTGAGGAATGAATATTGTAATTTTTTAATTTGCATACATTTAAGGGGGTACAAATGCAATTTTATTATGTGGATATATTGCATAGCAAAGTCTGGGCTTTTAGTGTATTCAGTACTCAAATAATATATAATACTTTGTACCCATTAAGTAATTTCTCACCATCCACCCCCTCCCGCCCTCACCCCTCTGAATCCCCAATGTCTTGTACAATGAGTATTCTACAAAAAACCGTTCAGCCTACATAAAAATGAAGAGTTAAAATACTGCCTGCCATCATCTTATCTAACAGATTTGACTTGCACACTACTTTTAAAATTCTCAAACTAACCTTTATTCAACAATCACTTTTTAATTCTTCTATGTACATATTAGCCCATTGTCTCGCCTGAATATCCTAATGCTCAAAGCCTTGGTTTGAATAGTAGCTAAATTCATTGGATTTGATCTCAAATCCCCACACATTTATTATTGTCACCTCAGCCAAAACTTTTATACTCACAGTATATAAAATTGTTACTGAAGTACTACTTTGTCCTAAAATGAAAATACAATGAACTATAAAGTTAGGATATCTTTTCTAAATTAAACTTTAAAGTTTTAGATTTACAGAAAAGTTGCCAAAATGGAATGGGGATTTTTATACACTCCCCTCATCCCACTTCCCTTTTTTAACATCTTTATCTGTCACAACTAAGAAATGAATATTGGTACATTACTGTTAACTAAATTCTGCACTTTATTCAGATTCACTGGTTTTCCATTGATATCCTTTTTCTGCTTGAGGACAACATCCAGCATATCACATTACATGTTACTCATTACTATCATCTCCTCTAGTATGACAATTTCTCAGCCTTGTCTTGTTTTTTGTGAGCAAGACAATTTTGAATACTGGTTAGGTAATTTGTAAAATGTCTGTCAATTTGATTTTATCTGATCTTTTTTTTCATGGTCAGACTGAGGTATGGGCTTTAAGGAAGAACAGCACAGAGAAAGGCGAGGTGAAATGACCATATCACATTGTATCCGAGTACACCCTACATGACTTACGGCTGATGTTAATAAGGATCACCTAGACTAGGTAGTGTTTGACCCTTTCCACAACTATAAAGTTAAGCTTTCTCCCCCTTTTCCTTACTGTACCCTTTGATGGCAAGTTACCATGCAAGGCCCACAGTAAATTTGGTGCTGAGATCAGGAAGGGGGATTAAATTCCACGTCCTAGAGAAAAAACGGCTTCTTAAAATAAATATAAAACCTTTCCAATTTCAGAAATATGTGAGTACCTGAAAGCATTGAAAAATGCAACTGAGCACTCATTTAGTGCAAGCCCTTCTGCTGGGCACTTCAAGTAAGGGTTCGACATAGTCCTTTTACCTCAAGAAGTCTGTAATAAACATACCACAAGAAAAACGGCGGTTAGTACTATAGTATGTCAAAAAAGGAAAAAAACAAATCCAGTTGCAGTAATGAAAATTTTCATAGAACAAGTGAAATTAGAGCAAATCTTTGAAAGCTGAGTCAAGATAGGCATTCAAGATAGAGAAAAAAGCATAAACAAAATGGGTAGAAAAGGGAATAACTTTTAAGCCTAGTTTTTAAGTCTAAGATTTCAGATGAATCACAAAGGTCTTGTCAAAAGCCAAGATGTACACACGGTACGCACACACTAACTCCCACTTTTGATGTTCATTGTTGTAACTCTGTAAGCCAATGGAAACATTCAATTTCTTTGGTAAGATATTACCATAGTTTAACATAAATAAATAGTGTTACAGGCTGAATTATGCTCCTAAAATTCATGTTGAAGTCCTAATCTCCAGTACCTATGAATGTGATCGTATTTAGGGATGGGGACTTTAAGTTATAATTAAAGAGTGGGGAGGAGAGGAGAGGATGGGGGTGCTCCCACATAAAGGGCACATTACTGTTAAAGGTATATGGCACACCTATTGGGTGCGGGACACAACTACAAGAGAGATTCTACCTAACAAAGGCAAATATTGTAACCTAGTTGTTTGTACCTTCACATTAACCTGAAATAAAAAAAATAATAAGTTATCTTCTCTATAAACTTGTGCATTCCAATCCTAACCATAACATTTTTTGGCTGTAAATAAATTCAGTGTTCAAAAGACGTACGTAATGACTACATGACGTTTCTGTGGATCGTCACTGTTTCCCTGACAATAATTACTACAATGTGCCAGGAAAATAAAAATCAGAACAGAAAACACATTTAGTGTTATTTAATAAGCACACGTGTAAGACTAAAACTATTTCTAAACGTTAGGAAATCTACAAGGGCAGTAGCTCTACTTTCTTTAATTGCACCCTCAAAGAATCGTACATAAGGGGAATTTAGAACCAGACGTTCCGCTTTTGAGAGTCACAGAAGTCCAAAAGTGTCCCGACGTCCGCAAAAGTCTGTGGGTTAGACCACAATGCCGGGAACGCGCACAGACGCACGTAACCGGGTCTCCCTAAGCGCACCGTCCTTCCCTTTTTCTAACATTGCGCTTACCGAATGGTTTAAAGAGCCTGTCAGTACTCAGGGCAAATACTCCAAACAGATTAGACAAGAATAAAAAACAAAACCCTGAGAGCAGACCACTGCCACCAGCGCTTCGGAAACAGCACTTCCAAAGGAAGATAAAAGTCACGGACAGCTCATTGCAAGGAGACAAAAAAATCAGCTAGTTTGAAATTAACCTACCAAAAGATTAAGCAGCAGAAAACTGTCAAATCTTGTGTTTCTGTAACAAGACTAAACTAAAACAACTATCCTAGATTTAACAGTAAGCCACAGTCTTCACGCAGCGTTCAGCCAGCAGGCGACAGAAAGTCAGGTTTTCACCGCATCACCAGAATGTTTTTGGTTCTCGGGTATACGCATGCGTCAGGACTCAGCGCGAAAAGACCGGCTTAGCGCTCGACGATGGGCGGGGAAAGGAGCTCAGAAACCGTGAGAAGAGGCGGGCCTTCCGGTTACAGCTGGCCCAACGGAAGGGGTGGGGCCATGGCGTAGCTGGGGAGGGGCGAAACTGAGGGTGAGATAACGTAAGGCCCCGCCCCTCGAGGCACGTCCCCCGGATTAGCGTCATCACCTCTATAAGAGCGCGTGCGCTGAAGCATTCAGCCTTTTACATCGGGAGGCGTTGGACTGGTGGGTCCGTTTTTGTGTCTTGTGTGCTAAAATGATAATTGGGACAAAATTTACTGACTTAACTAGGGATTCAGAGATCTTGTTGTATTGGTAGATCAGAGTCAGCTTTGAAAACCTTTAGGTTTGCAAACTTAAACGGACTTAGATTTTCATTAGGTCACGGGACAGCCACGTGCAGCCCTGGGCCCTAAGCCTCAGTACGCCATGGCCCCCAGCGGGAAAAGATCCCATGCACCTGGTGACTATGGTTGACAAAGTTATTAGTTCCACCGTCAAGGTCATGTGGTCGTCTTAATTCCACTGTCTGTGAAAACCGCCAGTTCCGTCCGGATGGTGAGTGAGATCGTAAGTTGTGCCTGCCTGCTCATTCGGTTTTGAATTGTGAATCTCCATGTGTCTTTGGGACCTGTCAACTGTGGCAGTCTCCCTTCCTAGCCATGGAAGAGCATATTCTTGTTTATTGGCAAAGCTGTCACCATTTAATTGGTATCAGATTCTGACTTGCACAAGTAACATTCTATGTTGTTAAAAATCCGAAGAGTGCCGGTTATTGGGTAAACTTTTTAAAGCTGTTGTTTAAATCTTTCTAGGAAGCTGCGTTTGTTCCGATTGATGGTGGAAAGATAAAGGTATGTTTTCCTTTTCGTACTTAGGAGCTAATTTGAAAGCCCTCTAGCGCTAAGAATTGGGAACGGTAACGTCCTGTTCTGCTGGCATTTTGTAATTTTTAGACCAACTAAATTTGCTGATGAAATCTCAGAACAGTGAGGTAAGTACAAGGATCCGAGTTTTATAATGCCGGTTATTCTTCTCTTGCAGGTATCAGTCCGAAATGATCGTGGATGAAGTCCTATGCAGTATCCTGCAGTGGATTCCTATATTTTCCAATCGTATTTGGAGGAATGGGTGTTTCCAATAATCTGGAAACTATCAGGGCACCAATTTTAAATATAGGCCAGAGTTTTTAGGAGGGATTCTTTGATAATGAATAAAATGCTCAACTCACGTGGAAACTCAGCGGTTCTTGACTGTGATTAATAGGCAAAAAGGTGGCTAAAAATAGTGAACAGAATACCTCCTGTGAACTGTTGTGAGGATGTGTGCAAGTGGCATGAATGCGTGCTGCTGTAAGGTTATAACAGCATTTGGAAAAAGTTAATCCATAAAAATTACAAGTTAACCCCAAGGGAGGGAGCAGACAACCACACAAAACGTTCAGGCAACTCTACAAGGAGAAAAGTTACACACTTTATTTACACAAATGTGCACTAACGTTTTACCTTTAAAAAGTCACATGACAAAATTGGCTATGATAAAATCACGTTAATGTAATATTTCAAGATTGAGCAGACTGCCCGTGTACTGCCTCTTAGAGGTTTGCCCGTCGACTTAATCATAAAGATTTGGTTTGTACTGGCAATGTGCCAGGGCAGCCTGAGAGTTTCAGTAAAGATTTTCTCACCTGTATTGCACATTTTTCCCCCTAGTGCTCGTGCAAGTGCTTACCATATGTAGCACTTCTCATCTAAACGCTGCTTTAAAAGTATCAAAATCATGAGCTTTTTAGAAAAATTTTAATGCTGTTCTGCCTGACAGCATCACAAATCTGCAGAGCAGACCTATAAAGCACCTTTAGGTTTGCACCAGTTTTTACAAATTGGAAATTACAAAAAGCATTATTTGATGCAGAAAGGAAACTGGCAAAGTTACTTCGTGGCAGGATTATAACTATCCTAGAGTTCATGTTAACCTCTTCCCCTGTTATGCTACTTATCATTCGAGGAAGGATTCATGTGTGGAAGTGTTATTTATCTTGAGTGTGCCTGTTATACTTGAGCAAAGATTGTGCATTACTACCAAGAATGTTGTGTAAATACACAGAATAAGCAGCTGTCCCCTACCACTGGGTGGAAGAACTTGCTAGCGTTGAGACTCCTTTTCCTGGAGTTTGGAATCAAATTTTCTCGAATTGTCTCCCCATGATCTAAAGTAAGTCTGTTTTTTCTATTGTAAAACCTTACTGGACTTACAAATAGTGAGGTCTAAACATCTGATGCAGAGCCTGGCGTATGCTATTATTGGTGTATGTGTCAAGTGGATTGACATGGTTATTCTAAAACTCTCACATACATAGACCAGGAATGTACTACTGAATTTTCAGTTAGTAGTATTTTGTGATTGGGTTGTATCAGTTTATTTTTGGAAAACCCACAGGTATACATAAAACCAGTTACAGGAATATTTCAATAGATGGCACTCTTAACCAGAGTCATGGAGCATGGTGCTAAGGAAAAAACATTTCTTATTCTACACTAAATTGAAAAGTGTAGAGAGATTGCTAAAAAAGTGATTAGATAGCGTTAGCATGTTGGACAAAATTGGTTGTATATCCAACTAGTAGTTCATACACAGCATAGAAGCATAATTTTTTTTTACAGGTGAGGTCTTGCTATGTTTTTGTAGCTTGGTACTTAACAAGGTAAACTAAGTCATTTCATTTGGGAATGTGTCTTAACAGGCAAATACCCTTGTGGCTTAGTGATACCTATTCTGGAAGTATTTTATGGGATTTCTTGCTCCTTGATTTCCTCAGTTGACAAAGGCTACAAAGGTGATGATGAATGAAGATGTCTTTTTTTAAAAGATGTAAGCATCAATAGGAAATAATTCCACTCCTAAATATAGTAAAGTTTTTTACATATATGTCAAATAATGGGCATTTACTATAAATTGATAGACATAGTACCATGATTGATTAAATTATATGGAGTTCCCAATCCAGATAAATTGTAAAATAGTCATATTGCAGAATGAATATAGAATACCTTCTGGAGAAGGATGAGAAATAGATAAATAAGGCTCAAATGAGAATAATTTTAGTCTCCAGTGAAATTTGGGTAGACAACAATCCTAATTAAGGATAACTGATACTACACTGAGGTATCTTAACCAAAATGTTCACATCACATTCTCTCAAAAGCAGCAAAAGGTACACAATTTTTTTTTTTAAGGTACACAATTTTTATCACAACATGAAGCAAAGGATCTCAATCCCCATTAGTTGTCAATCTCTGGCAGTCTGTCCATAGTGGAAATTAAAAGTTCAATCAGTTTAAGTACTATTCGCTCTAAGGTTTCCATGAAGAATTATAGTTTGGTGACACTTTTTATCCAAGGTACAAAGGCTGAGACTTTGGTATAAACACCAGGAGAATCTTTGACTCCACAGCCATATCCCCAGGAGGTCACCCCATACACCACCCAACTGGTCCCAGCCCGTTCACACATGAGTGGTCCTCCGCTGTCTCCCTGGCAGCTGTCCACACGTTTGTGTTCCTGGAGGTTTCCAGCACAGAGCATTCTACCTGTAAACCGACCTTTGTAACGTTCTTCACAAAACCTCTTAGGAAGTAAGGGGATGGCTGCTTGTTGTAGTGTCCTTGAATATGCCCGTCCTACTCAAATTAAACATCTGAATTAGTCAATGGATAAGTTAGGGATCACAGCATTTAACAGTTAATGAACACTTAAGTCTTAAATAAAAATAATCTATAGTAGTTTAAAATGGGTGAAAGTTATAAATGATAACATGACCTTAGCTGCCTTTTGGAATGTTGACACCGTAACTCTTACTCTTCACTAATTTGTTTCTAAGTACTGAAAAAAAAATTTTGTTTTGTCACCCTGGGCAGAGTGCTAGCTCACAAGCAATCTCAAACTCCTGGGCTCAAGCAGTCCTGTCTCCCCCTCCAGAGAACCCGGACCTAAAAATAACCATCATGCCCAGCTAATTTTTCTTTCTTTTTTTTTTTTTTTAAAGACAGTTTCATTTTGTCGCCCTAGGTAGAGTGCTGTAGCATCACAGCTCACAGCATCCTCCAGCTTCTTGGGCTTAGGTGATTCTCTTACCTCAGCCTCACTCCCTGGCTATTTTTGTTGCAGTTGCCCTACTCACTGAGCCACAGGTGCCGCTCTAATTTTTCTATTTTTATTTTTTGATTTTTTTTTTATTAAATCATAACTTTGTACATTGATGCATTTATAATTTTTCTATTCTTAATAGAGATAGGATCTTCCTCTTGCTCAGGCTGATCTCAAACTCCTGACCTCAAGCAATCCTCCCACTGGGGCCTCCCAGAGTTTGAGGATACAGGTGTGAGCTGCTGCCCCCATGAGGAATAATGAGTAACATTAGTTAACATAAACAAAGATAATTTAAAGAAAGCATGTTTGTGCAGACTTCAGTATTTGTATATTTAAAAATTGAGAATGCATGCTGGTTTAGTGCTCTATCAATTCATGTGAGATTCTTCTACTTCATTTAATTGCAGGATTAATTATAAATGGCAATTATATGTAAGCATACAAGGTGGCATTGTCTGTCCTAAATAAGGAACATGGTATTGTATAAGGGTGATTCAGAAATTGAACATTGTACAGACTTTCTGGTATATACACAGGCTTAAATTTTACCACCTGATTGTTGGTAAGCCATTCATTCTTGTTGAGTGGCTGAAATATATATGGATGTGTATGTCTTCCATGATACCCTTTTTTAGGGTATAGATTCCACCAGCATTCTCTGATCCTATTCACTGAAGTAGAATAAGTAACCCATAATAAATAACATAAAATGTGCTTCCTTGGTCATGTCTATGTGTGATGTCCAAAGGAAGATGACTAAACCCTTATGAAGTAACCTTAATCCTTCTCAGGGGATTGATGTGCTTCATGGATCAACATAGTATACCAAGAAGGCATTCATCCTAATTTTATTATATCATTGAGGAGTGTTTCCCTTTCTTCTTAAATTTTTTCCAGTTTAAGCCAGGATAAGGCCCCCATATTTTTTTAGTATTCTGTATCTGCTATAGATGTTCTACATGTTGCTGCTATGAAATATATAAGTCAGAAGCCCAGCGTTAGTGTGGTTTGAGATAAAATAAACACTAAGATGCCTTTACTAACTAAAACCTTACTGATGTTATTATCACTGGTGGAAAATACTTGTTTGACACTTCAAGAATACAGTTATCAGTGTAATTATTTTTAATGGAGAGCAACAAACCTATCGTTTCTTATTCAATACTCATTTTTTAATTGAAACATCTAATACAGGTAAGACATAGGTCTATTTCAAGACCCATCCTGAGCAAGCAAGTAGCCTGGATATGTTGGTTTAACTCTACTGCCCAATAATGCAGGAAGCTGTCTTCCCCTGAGTACAGCATAACTAAACTGTCTTGTTTAGGGGTTGCAAGGTGACAATGGGAGGGAGGGTGAAAGAAATAGGAGTTTCACTCCAACCTCAGCTCCACTTCAACCTCAGCAGCTCTGCCTTTGTTCTATAGGAATCTCTATTAGATTTAAGTTTGATAAAGGGCTCCATTCCACAGAAACAAACTATCAAACACCAAAGCCCTTTAGCTGGTCCAGCTACATCAAAGTCATCTGGAAAAGCACAGACTAAAAAATAATTAAGTTAAATGTAGACTGCCAAGCCCAAGTCTTGGAGTAGGTTCTTAACTATCTTCCTTTATCCCCCTCCCTAGTCTGGGGAACTAACAGTGAATAGAAGATTCCCTACCTCTAGATTCCATAGGCAATTGATTTCTCTGGGTTTGAGCTACCTAAGATTCTTTTCTTTTTTTCAAGAGACAAATTCTCACTCTGTCACCCAGGTTAAAATGAGTGCAATTGTGTATTCATAGCTCACTGCAGCCTTAAACTGCTGGGCTCAAGATCCTCCTGCCCCAGCCTCCCAGTAGCTGGAACTACAAGCACCCGCCACACTTGGCTAAATATATTTTTTCTTTTTGTGGAAATGTCATCTCAAGATATTGCCTAGGCTAGTCTCCAACTCCTGGCCTCAAGCAATTCTGCCTTGGCCTCCCAAAGTCCCGGGGGATTACAGGTGGAAACCACTGTGCCCAGTGGTGCTACAGTTCTAAATGGAACCAAAAATACCCTCAGGCTATGAAGCCAGATTACATGCAAGCATTTCACGCTTGGTGGTTTCCAAACCGCTAAACCTAAACCCCTTTATAAGGACTTACTACCCACTGCACATGCAAATGTGCAGATAATACCAACATAAGGAAGTGCCAGGCCTTCCTCATTTATTCCTTTGTATTATTTACATTACCTGTATCACCCCATCCTGTTATGTAACAATTGGAAGCTGTTTTCTGTGGCCTCTCTCTCCTGAGTGGTAAACAGGCTGGCAAAACATGGCTGCTAAATCTGGCACATTGCTCTTCTGGTCCTTGTAATCTAACCAGGGCAATGTCATAGTCACTGCTGTCTGGGCGATACTCCTGGTGGACCACAATTTGTTGAATACCAATTTCTTCTTCAAACTCCTCCGGCACCAGGGTATGATAATCTCCAACTCGAACAGCATAGTTCTTAGTGCTGTTACCATATCTAACAGGCAAAAGGACAAAGCGAGAGACTGTTTCAGATCATGAAAATGGGCAGTTTTTAAAGGCTAATGGAGATACTGTTAGCCTTTCTTTCCAAATCATTAGCTCCTCTTGTACATTTAACCTTTCTTTCCATTTGTCTGATCCACTTCTCTTGGTCTTCTACTCCAAAGTCATTGTTATCACCTCATGACTTCATTCATTTCACTGTGTAATCTAAGTTACCATTTAAGTCAGCCGTTCTCAACCTGTGGGTTGCGACCCCTTTTTAACAATGTAAATACATTGCAGCATTATTGAGAACCACTGATTTAATTCTATTTTCTCAGAAGGAGCAAATATGGTGGAGGAGTAGAAAATAAGGAGTAATCATTGATCTGTCATTGACTACCAAATGAAAAAGAAAACAGTAACAATTAGTGTGGGCAAAATTACTGTGTTTGTTGTCTTCATTTTTCTGTCATTTAGTTTGTTAGGAAGCTCCATGAGGGCAGAAACCCTGTCTGATCCCTATCCCTGAAAGCACTTAACATATTTCTAGCAGACACCTTGAACTACTCCCCCTTCCTGTGAACCAAATGCAAACCCAAACTGTATTTGCAGATCAATACTTACTCATTCTATTCTTTTACCTCTTTAAACCTTTGGTCAGATATCACCTTAGTGAGGCTTACTTTGACACCCTTACATTTAAAATCGCAACCCACCTTCTCTTCCCATCCCCACCACTCCCAATATCCTTAATCTGCTGTACTTTTCCTCTTTTTAGCACCACTTTATAACAAACTGCTTAATTTACTATTTGTTATGTTTATTATTCTCTTTCTTCCCTCTGCTTGAATAAAAGGTATTCCAGTTCAAGGATCTTTATCTATTTACTCTTAAACACCTAGAGTAGTGATGCCCCATTAAGTAGAAATGTAACAGATATTTGACTTAGTAAAGGAATGAATGTATAGGCGGTCCCTGGATTATGAACGAGATAGGTTCTGTGGTTCTTAAATTGAATTTGTACATAAGTTGAAACAGATAGATTTACCTATTACCTATAGTAGCCTCTGCTCATATATGGGTCATACATTGATCAAATGTTTGTATCTCAGGGATTTGCTGTAATAGCATCTGTTCCTAAATCCAAGTTGTATGTCAGTCAGATGTTTGTAACTTAGCACTACTCATATATTTTTAATGTATATATTTTTAGAAGACATTATACAATTTATTTATTTATTTATTTTTTTGAGACAGAGTCTCAAGCTGTCACCCTGGGTAGAGTGCTATGGCATCATAGCACACAGCAACCTCAAACTCTTGGAGTTAAATGATTCTCTTGTGTCAGCCTCCCAAGTAGCTGGGACTACAGGTGCCTGCCACAACACCTGGCTATTTTTTTGGTTGTTGTTGCAGTTGTCGTTGTTTTAGCTGGCCCAGCAGAGGACATCGAACCCGCCAGCCTCCGTTTATATGAACCCAGCTTCCGTCTATATGGCTGGCACCCTACCCACTGAACTACGGGCGCTGCTGCATTGTACAATTAAAATGGAGACACAATACTTAATTGATAATTCTTTACCTGTTCGTCAACCAACATACCTAGATTCTGCTGCATCCACAAAGCAGGATTTCTCAGCCTCCTCACTGTTGACATTGTGGGCTAGGTAATATTTGTTGTGAGGGGCTGTCCTATGCAATGCTAGGTGTTTGGAAGCATCCCTAGCCCCTATTCACTAGATGCTAGTAATATGCACCCTCCAATCCCAGTTGTGATGACCAAAAATGTCTTCTGACATTATCAAATGTCCCCTGGGGGGCAGAATGTCCCCAGTTGACAGCCAATGACCTAGAGTACAGGACCCAACCCATCCCCTGGTTACTTCCTCTCCCACTGAAAACTGTAGCACCATGTTCATTGTCTTCCCCTCTACCAGTACTTACAAAAATATGAATAACTCAATTCCAATACTTTTCTCTTTTAGTTCCTTAACTTACTTGCAACGAGTGTATCCTCCACTTTATGTCCTCTCCCTTTAGACCTCGTATTCACAAGTACTATGCACTTAGGAAAGCTTGATTTCAAGCATCTCAAACTTTGTCTATTACCATCTATCTTTACAGTTCTACATTCTCCATCCCCACCAGATTTCAATCCTTTGATTCCACTAATTTTACATTTCAATCTCACTTTTTTTTTTTTAAACAGAGTCTCACTCGGTTGCCCTCGGTAGAGTGCTATGGCCTCAGTCTACCTCATAGCAACCTCAAACTCCTGTTCTCAAGTAAGTGATTCTCCTGCCTCAGCCTCCTGAGTAGCTGGGACTACAGGTGGCATCATCACACCTACCTACTCTTTTCATTTTTAGTAGAGACAGGGTCTCCATCTTGCTCAAGCTGGTCTTGAACCCCAGAGCTCAAGGGATCCTCCCACCTCAGCCTCTCAGAGTGCTAGGATCACAAGTGTGAGCCACCAAGCTTTACTCTCTCTCTTAAGACTTATCCTCTTAACTGGCTTGGAGTCTGCTGTCCATTACCACAATCACTCTTATGCAAAAACTTTCCATCCTACTTTAACCTGCCAAAACTCTAATCCTGATTTTATCAACTCTTTACCTACTTGGTGCTGGCATCTGACTGCTAAAGGGGAAAAGTATGTATATATAACAACTCTCACCATAATTTTTTGACTGAAGTTTGTAGGTATTCAAAAAGCTTGAAATTTTCTAGTGACTCTCTATTTAAAATATAACCTCCTATTTACTCCTATAAAATTACTGGAGTTTATGAGATTCTAAAAGGCCTAAACAGAGTCTGACCATCTTGTATGTATAATTTTCTTAATAATGTCAGCTCAAAAATCTAAACAATGCAATAAAGATGATTTGGCTTATGCAACCACCTACTACTGATATATAATGCAAATAATTTAGGTGATTTTAGACTCTCATTTTTAATACTAAATCATCATATATTTTTAAAGTTCATAGGTTTTTAATATATTGTGCCTAGAGAATATGATTGTAGATTCCCTCGAAATCTAAGTAAAATTAAGGATTAGGAAACTACAAAAAGTAATAAACATGGAGAATAATCAAATATTTAAGTAATTCTCTCTTCCATTTTCTGTGTAATAATATCACTAGTATATTATAAATATTTGGCCAG
Source organism: Otolemur garnettii (assembly GCF_000181295.1). NCBI lineage: Eukaryota > Metazoa > Chordata > Mammalia > Primates > Galagidae > Otolemur > Otolemur garnettii. The sequence goes on along the minus strand of NW_003852559.1, from coordinate 2,473,362 downwards.
GTGTGGTTCCTACCTGAAATCCAACATTTTGGGAGGCCAAAGCGAGAGGATTGCTTGAGGCCAGGAGATTAAGACCAGCATGGGCAATATACTAAGACCTTGTTTATACAATAATAATTATAATATTTATTATAATAATAATTGGCTGGGCACGGTGGCACACACCTGTAGTCCCAGCTACTTGGAAGGCTGAGGCAGGAGGATTGTTTGGGCCCAGGAGTTTGAGACTGTAATGAGCTACGATGATGCCACTGCACCTTAGTCCAGGTAACAGAGCAAGACATTGTTTCAAGAAAAAAAAACAAAAGCAAAAACAAAATTTAATATGCCTTATTAACCATATATTTAGGTATTTAAGTTAAAATGCCAAGTGATTTAAAACCTTTCTATCAATAATTATTAATATATCTTTGAAAGTGCTGCTGAAATATTGCATATATCTTTGGAATGGCATTTTGAAAGTTATCTAGAGCTACACTGCAATTGTCTAGTATGGTAGCAACTAGCACTTGAAATGTGGTTAGTCTGAAATGAGAAGTGCTTAAAGAATTTCAGTGAAAAACAAATGCAAAATACACTGCCTTTCTAGATGGTAAGAATATTAAAAGTGTTTAATTTTTATCAATTGCATTTAGCAATGGTTATATTTTAGATATATGGTTTAAATAAAATATTATTAAAATTAATTTTACCTGTTTGAGTTTTTTATCTTTTAATGTGGCTACTAAAAAGTTTAAAGTTATATAGATGCTTTGTGTTTGTGCTTACATTATATTTCTGCCAGACAGCACTGGCCTCCGGAATTAGTTTTGCATGAACTAGGGACTCTATTTTATCATATTTATTTAATACAGTCTCTTACGTTACTTGTAAATCTTAAACTTGAGTTATGAGACACTGCCTTCAAATGTTAACTTTTTATATCCTGTAAAATAATTACATTACATTACATTTTTTTTTAAGCCTATGACATCAATACTTTCCTGTGTAAAATAATCTTTGCATCTGAACTGGCTGTATAAATCTATTCTACATATAAAAATTGAGTTTTCAACCAGTAAACAAAGAAACAAAACATCACTGCAAAGCAAGGAGTTAGACCATAATCTCAGTGTTAAAAGTCTTGGACAATCTTGCCTTAACGTGTTTTTTTCATGCCAGAGCTATTGCAGCAGTCGCCTAAATGGCCTTGCAGCTTCCAGTCTTAACTTTTCAACCCATCCTGGACACTACGGCCAGAGTGACGTTTCTGTCTGATACTATAACTACTCCTCAGAATACCCTTCAGGGATTCCCTCGTCTACATGATAAAGCTCAAATTTCTTAAATGACAAACCTGTCTAAGAACTGGCCCTTGTCCACTTTTCTGATACCAGTCTGGCTACCATGCTCCTGTCATTTAAACCACTTGAAGAGGTGTCTTCAAACCTGTATCTTTATTCAAACTGTTTTCTATATCATTTGATTCATCCCCTCTATCCTATGATAAAGCTGATTTTATCCTGATGAAGTCAAAGATCTAAAAAGCTCTTCCTACTTCCCTGCCCTGCCTGAAAATAAGCCAGTCCTTCTTCTGAACACCCCTAATAGCATGAATAACGGTTTCTAGAATTTATTAAGATGTCAGGTCTCCCCGATTAAAGGCTTCTCAAGTGCAAGGAACAGGTGAGGACCCATGTACACATGCTTGCCACAGAGAAAGCTCTTAATAAAAGTACGTTAAATGACTTATTTTGGAAGACAGCCCTGTCCACATACATACTCACCCCCTCAGCTCTAACTGACTAAAACCAAGGAGATATTTCATAAATTCTCATACCATGACAAAAGTTTCTGTTTCATAAAAAAGTCTTAACAAAGATCTAATATTCCTGTTAGTGCTGGCTGTTCATAAAAATCACCTTTACCTCTTTTAAGAATACAACTGTCCAAGCCACCCAAGGTCTGAGACTGTAAGTTAGTAAGGCTGGTATAGGGCCACGGGAGATCAGATTCACAGCCAGACTTGAGAACTGCTGAACCAAAGACTGTTAAAGGCATGGGCATAACTCCTGCCCCTGCATGCCTGGAATTTCACGGCTGCACTAAGTACCCTAAGAGATTACTAATAGGTATCAAAATGTAAAAAATCATATACATTTCATATGTATTAATATACTGTTTTCTTGGCTCAAGTAGATTTGGGCATGTTTACCCCAGAGTTAGCATGTTCACCAATCAGGAGCTAATATTCAACTGAGAATAAAAATAAAACATTTACCTATCAAGAAGGCAAATAGCAAGATTCTAGTCAAAAGGAAGTTATCAGTACCTATACTTTTAAAGTTGTCTCGATTTTTTGAAATGTACTAAGATTTTACAAACCTAAGAATAGATTTTATGTTTGGAATTTGAAGAACATCAGACATAAGATTGGATTGGTTTTCCAACCTAGTATTTATCTGCAAGTTTCACCTGTCCTAGTAGATTCGATTATATACTTCAGGGATAACACTTTAGCTGAAGTACCCAATATGTCTGTGGAGTTTGGAAGTCTTTTTTATGGTTCTAGACTTCTCAAGACACACATTAAAGAATCCTCTTTTTCAATGTATTTTAAGGTCTTTCTAGTTAAACTCTTGTTATTTTGATAGACTTGATTATATTCAAAAATGCTTCTAAAACAAATATTTCAAGTTTTGGCTGACACATCATTCAGTTGTTTGCTTTGCCAAAATAACTTCAACTCCCCCTCAAATGAAAATTGGATGAAATTCCCAGACAAGCTTGAGCAAGAGAGATCTGAGACACTGCAGTTTCTAAAATACAACATCCAAGTTTCTCTAAGACTCTGGAGTTCAAGTAAAACAATAGCAATAAATTTAATAGAATTAAAAATAGAATTAATTCAAGTTGCAGGGTCATAAGATTTGTGTTTGTTGTCTATATGGATTCATCTCTACAAGAAAACAATATTTTACATCAGCCTGTGTACATCTCTCTGTTGTCTGGATTAAACTCAAAAAGTAGTTGACTGACGTTACTATGTAAATGGTTCCAATTGCTTAAGGAGAAGTAACTTCAGTAGAACCTTGCACAGTCCTTACATAGATGCATATATGTATATATATGTACATATATACATATATATAGTGCATACTATATATGTATAGTGTGTACTCAGAAAATGGTTTTAGCATGACTGGTGATATTGTGTATATCGCCAAAGATCATGTTCTTAAGAACTCTGCTCTATCATACATTATGTCATGCTGAAATTAACCTCAAGCACCCAACATACTCTGTTTAAAAAAGAAAGTCTCATTACCCCTGTGACTCATCTTACTATGTACAAAGATCTAGATATTTCTGATTTTCAGAGCAGTGATCTCTGACAATTTCCAGCTGCTATGGCATTTCTAGGCAAAAAGTCAAAAAGATAAAATCAGATAAAGTTATATTCTTGAACAAATCAATTTTGGAGTAGAATTACCGAAATGAGGAAGTCTGTGTTTTAGGTACATTCATTCCACCAGAATCCTGTGTGTTATCAGAATAAGCAATTAAAAGGAATTAGCTTAATAACCAAGAACTCTTCTTTCCATTATAATGCTGCAGCATTGTAGACGGAAGGTCATTTCATGGTACTTGTAGTTATGGTTTAGAATAGAAAACAGCAAGAGCAAGACATTTGTGTAAGATTTGAAGGACAAGTACAAAAAACAACTTAATTTATCCACTTTTCCCCTTCACACTGCCAATAAGATACTACATTCCAAAACCTGTATTGAATTAACACTAAGAAAAATGTGAAAAATGAGATAGGCCTTTAATAGTGATTCACCAACGACCTCAGTTATTACATTGGCATGGAAGTGTGTTCTGGACACCTCACAGGATGTGATAGCTATGAGATAGTAAGAGATTACTAGAACTCTGCCCGCCTTCCCCAAAGTACCCTTCAAACGTCTACTTTATATGAAGGCCCACTGAGGCTCGTGGGCCTGAAATTACGGCATTTTGACCTCATCTTCCCCAGGCCATGATTCCTAGTTACTATGATATGAGGGTTATATAAAATTATAGGGAAAATTGAGCCTTTAGCATAAGATTCACTTCCTGCTTCAGAGACCTAGAGAATAATGAGAACGGCACGTGTTATATACGTATGTGCAGGAGATCAGAAAACTGGACTTCAAATGAAAATGTGCGTGTGAGGTGTGGCTGTACCAGGCCTAACAGTTATGGGAAAGAGTTTTGAGACTCCAAAGGTCTCTTGATGCTGGAGGGACAGGTTGTGCTCAAGGTCTGCGGTTTTACAAAAACAAAGGTGGACATTCCATCTGACCTAATCAGTGCCACTGTCAGACAAGCAGCTTTAGTCTACTTCTTCCTGTTTTATGATAATAAATATGGACTGAAGTTTGCTTGGGAGGGCTCCTCCCAGAGTTCCTCAGTCCCCAGCACAGACTCTTGTGTCCAGCCTCCTCATTCCTCGAGCCAAGACGCTTTCATCTGTTGACCCCAAACCCCTCCATAAAATAGTGATTACTTGGTGAAAGCAAATAAACATACATGAAAAGCTGTCATCTCATATTAAAAAAACACAGGTAGTAATCACAACCTAGTCCTTAATATCCAGAAATGTCTGTGCAAGAGCACTGGTCTATAACACCACTGCGAGAATTAGGCACCAAAGAAGATCTGAAGAACAAGAAATCTTCATGTATACAGAAGTTTGGCAGCCAACAAAGCAGTCATTACAGACACATTCAAACAGAAAGAAAAAGAGGACAGAGAGACAATTTCAAAATATGAAATCCAGGTCCCCTACCCATAGGCCTTAAATGAGACTAAAGTGTCTTTTACTCTGTAAGAAATCTAAAAGGGCAAAAACCTCTCAGAACCTGACTACATTGCTCCTACACTACTTTCTATCTTTTGCAAATTCCAGTGTTGCTGGTGATTAACAGGGAATTACGTTAAGCCAAGTCCCTGAATCTGGAAAAACAAAACTTGGAATTTGTTCTAATCACTAGTCACTGGCTCTATGCCTTTTAATAAACTTACCGCAATAAAGATGTGAGTTGTAGCCTCCTTAGGCACCTCAAACGAGAGGCCCATGAAATCTGGAAAGGTTACAGACCAAGTCAGATGGATACACAACACATCTGCAAAGCACTTTTTCTCTTACTCACATTAAAAGAATCTTGCATTATAGCCAAAGCTCATCAAAATTCTGCATATCGTAACCTGAGCCTCAGCTCTGTAATCAACTAGCTTTATCTTAAACTATGAAGATAATGGGAGGAAATTCCAAATGACATATGGAAGTAGTTATCTATTCATTTAGGTTTAAAATACCACTATCCTCTAAGAAGTCCAACATTCTTAAATATATCCGCTATCTGGCAACTGAGCCCCCACTTGCTTCATGCAACAATCATTCAGGAGTATCTACTGAACGCCGAGTAACACAGTAGACACTGGTGTTTAAACACAAATAAGACAATTGATGACTTTACGCAGTAATCTAGAAGGAGCAAGCCAAGGGGGGAAATGGACATGTAAATAAATAAATCCAATAATCCAATATGTAAAAAGAGTCCTTTCAGGAAACCCAAAGGTCACATCAAAGTTTTCAACCTCAAGTATAATTTTTTGAGCAACCTTCCTACTCTAATACTTTAAGCCAGCAATTTTTAAAGGCTCTTAGGTGTGCCACAAAAATTTTTAAAGATCATTACATTATTTTTGAAAGCACTTCAAAGCACAGTAAGTATATTCCATTTTTTACTTTTTTTTTTTTGATCAGCATAATTTAGGTGTGCTGCGAAAGTTTAAGGTCCAAGAGTGCCGTGAGATAAAAAAGGTTAAAAAACACTGCTTTAAGCCTTGAAGCCTTGATACTATAACTTTTAGCTAAGATTTAAAAGGTAAAGAGTACTGAAAATCTAAACTTAACATACCCGGTTACTTTGCCTAAACTCTGAGCCCCCAAACAGGCTCTGTCAGGTTCTCGCCTCATTCTTCTCCACTAGTAAGTGAAGTAAAATCATTTTCAATTCTCCACTTTTGCTTTTATGTTCAGTTCTTCCCTTGGAAACTCTACATAACAATAGCCAGTGTTTATCTTGAATTCCACAGTTGATAAAATACTTTCCCATATTCCAGATCATTTGATTGTCACTATGAAACATGACTGCCTTCATTTTGCAGATGAGTAAACTGAGGCTGCAAGAGGTTAAATCATTTCTGCAAAGCTGGACAGTGAACAATTGAAGGAGCTGGAATTGTCATCTTGGTCTTAAAGGACAGATCCAAGTCTTCTGTTGCACTGTTCAAACTCTCCGTATTTCCATCACAGCGTCTTTCCCTTCACTTCCTTCTTTCTTTTTCCACTATTTCTATTATTACAAAAGTCTTATAACTGTCACCCTCCAGTAGAAAAGTATAAATTTAAGTATCTGTCTCTTGGTCCCATCAGTTACTACCGTAGTGGGTCTTAACCACTTGGTAACACACCAATTGGAGTCACTCTAGAAAAAGTCTATAAGTATACAGATATGGAAATTTTTTTCATATAATTTCAAGCTAATTCACAGACCCATAGATTAATAACTTTATCTTATGCCTTCAGATCTATCCTATACATCTCCAAATGACTCATCTCCTAAAACTCTTCCTTGATCATATTTCAAGGCTCAAAACCCTTTGGTGGATTCCCACCACTTAGTGCAGTGGTTCTCAACCTTCCTAATATAGTTCCTCATGTTCTGGTGACTCCCAACCATAAAATTATTTTTGTTGCAACTTCATAACTATAATTTTGCTACTGTTATGAATTGCAATGTAAATATCTGATATGCAGGATGTATTTTCATTGGTCCCAACCCATAGGTTAAGAACCACTGGCCTAGTGAATGAAAGAAATTCACACCCC
>NW_003852559.1:2450936-2465858 GCF_000181295.1 Otolemur garnettii | reverse complement strand
TTTTGCTTGTTAGAATCAGCCTACCAAGGTCTTTTGCTATCATGATCCTATTTTTCAACAAAACATATCATTTGTCTCTCCCATTCTCCTGGAATCTGAAAACATAATTAACTTATCATCAGTGTCCTTTTCTAGTTTAGCAAATAATGAATATGTTGATCAGGACAAGGGTGTCACTTTATTCCTCCCTCTCAACATTCTTCACATGCCCAGAGTATTCTATCCACTGAGCAAGTGAGTCTTAACCTTTCCTGTCCATAAGAATCACCTGAGAGGATTGAAAAAAGTGTAACACCTGAGTCTCAGCTCCAGAAAGTCAGGAGATGTGGAACAGGGTCCAGGAATCTGGATCAATCTGTGTTGTCATGAAAAGACCACATTTTTAAAATGGTGCCCTAAACTTATATCAATGTCTCCCTCCTCTGAGTTCATATAGTAACACTGTAAACTCTGCAATAGCAAGAATCCTTCTGTCTTATTCTCCACTATATCTAGTGGCTAGCATGTTCTTGGGACCAATAATTATTTTAAAGTTAATGAATGAATGGGATCTTTATTATCAACACCACTCATGTAACACAAGAATTCATTAAACCGCCAGTATATAGGTAAACCCTCAAACTGAATTATATCCCAGAAATGGCAAACATTATGTAAAATATAGATTTGTATCTCATGAGCAACTTAAATATGAAAGATTACTGCAGAATTAATTATTGAAATAGATAAGTTTTGGAAAAAATAAAGATTCTACAAACAAGGATATGTGAGAATTTGGTTTATAACAGAGTTAACATAAATCAGTGGTTAAAAATGGAATATACAATACAAAGTACTGGGGGAAAGTACCAATGGGAATAAAAGTATAAAATTAGGTCCCTTCCTCACACCATATATCATACACAAAAATAAACTGTCGGCAGATTAAAAATCTAAAAATGAAAATCAAAACTGGAGGAAAAAGAAGAGACTATCTTCCTGATTTGGGGTCAAGGAAAGATTTTTAAAATAAGAAATGCAAAGCTCTTATAGAAATTTGAAGAAAAGAGGGTACAGTTAAATATTTTTTGTAAGAAAAGACCATAAACAAAAAAGAGGACTTGGCCAAAAATGGGAAAAGGCATTTGTAACTACAATAACAAAGATTCTGCATAGAGAACATATCCAAAAATTTTAAAAATCAAATTACAAAGAGATACCATAAAAAGAGGCAAATAATATGAACACAGAATTCATGCAAGAGGAAGACATTAGAGAAATACAAGTAAAGAGACACCAAAAAGTCTAAAATAGGCAAAAAATAAAATAAAATAATAGAACGTTCTGGTGAGAATGTGAAGAAACAGGAAGGAAGTTATAGTTTGCTATGATAAACTGATAGAATTCCTTCAGAGGACAAATTAGTAGAGCCTCAGAAAATGGAAGAGAACTCCGCCTACTCTAGGACCCAGCAAAATGTCCTCATAGTTACACACCCAATGAGATACGTACATGGTTGTTTACTGTAACATTGTTTTTTAATAGCAAAAAAAAATGGAATCTCCCTAACTATCCATCAACAGGGGAATAAATCAACTGGGATATAAGCCTTACAAAAGGAGGGAGAATTCATGCAGCAGTTAAAGTGAATGACCGAAATCTACATAGATGGACTGGAAATAGATAATGAGGCCAAGTGTTCACTATATGATTCAATGAAAGAAAAAATATACAACAAATATTTGCTGGGAAAATTTTTTCAACACAGTGGTACATGTTCTATTTTTTTAAACTTTTTATTGTGACAATTTTCAAGCACGAAATTAAAGTAATATAATGAAATTCCTTCTACTTATCTTTTTGCTTCAGTAATAATATTTTTCCAGACCAGAACACTGATTTTCTGTTTTCCCTTCCCTTTGAATAGGGAAGACAGCCGAATGAACTGCTTAAAGGTTTGGGACAGTGAAAATAATCAGGACTATAAAAGCAAGAATAAAGTAGACGCAACCTGATTTTCTAGAAGGTACAAATAGAGAAATCTGAAAGAAATCAAAAAGACTCAAAGGATCAAAAACATTTCAAGTGCACTCCCTATTCCTCACCATTCATAATTAAATAATCTGAGGTCTCTGCTACCTCTGTGGGGACACAATTTCACCTTGAAATATGTTCCTTGGGAAAGTACAAACGCAGCCGCATCCCTTCCAAAGGCCCTTCTTCCTCTCTCCCTAAATCCACAGGTAGCCAGTGGCTTCCTGAGGGGCTCTCTTTGACCCTGTGTCACCTGACTCACCCCACAGTGCTATCAGCACTGACAGGGAAGACTTACAGCCTGGCTCTGCCACCCCAAGCTTGGGACAACAGGAAGGGGCTGCTGAATAAAAGGCAAATCGAGCAGTTTGGAAAGGCGGACACGTACCGCTTGAAGCAATGTGCTGCTGTAAGGACCCAGCAGCTGCTCAGGAGTGTAGCCCCACAGAGGAGCCTGCCATCTCCGTGGGATGACTTCAGCCGGAGGGACACCTGCCATGGCCAGCCACCCCTAGGAAGAAAATGAGCCACACGTCAACATTGGTAAGGCCAAAAAAAAGAAAAAAGAAAAGCAGCACTTAATGCCATGGCTTTCATGGCTTGGAGGTGGTGGGAAAGGAATAAATACAAAAGGGCCTCTCAGATTTAAGATCCCTTCCGACTTTGAGAATGATGCCCCACCAAGTCTGAGCAGGCCTGGCATCAGCAGCTCGGAAGATCTGCTCCTAGACTTGGTGTGCACCACACTTATCTCTGACGCTCTTGGAAACCAGTTGAGTCTTTTTTATATTTCGTGACTTGCAGCATGATTTCTCTCCTCACTTATTCCTTTAAGCAGAGTGAAGGAATAGTTAATAAACAAAGGGCTGACTCTCCATAGTAAATTCAACAAACATACTACGATGAATCAATCTAAAACAAATTCATTCTAAATTAAATGAATCTTTGTAGTTAGGAGGTTTTGTTCTGGTCTCCTGTTAAATTATCTAATCTCATACATCAGAGGACAGTGACATAGGAAGAACATGGTTTATATAAAGTAAACGCAGGTCCAAGAACAGTGTCATTATCAAGTGCAGTCTGTGTTTAGTTTAGAAAATAAAATGAACACATTAAACCCCTTACATACTAATAGACCATCCCTGGTTTGTAACAGTATATGTTTATAAGTAATTTCTTCTTATGGAAAATCCCCTCTGAAGAACATTTTACCTTAAGGAATTTTTCCCACCAATGATCCGCTTCTGCCGACGGTGCAGTAATCTCACGCCACAGACAGACGAAAGGGACTCTGAAGCAGAAACAGGTCACGAATCAAACTATGGTTGCTCATGGAAGGGTAAAAACATAAAGGGCACACTCCCCTGAAGCTGCTTCCCTATGTTTAAATGCCTTATCTCTGTAAATTATAGGATAATTTTTCCTATAATGAAAATAAAAAGTTTTCTCATTTCACCAAAGAAGAGGAATCCGCAAGCAGATGAGAAATTTTAGGAGGTTTCGGGTCATTCAGCTGGAAGGGGTCTCATGGGCTTCTGAATGGTTTGACCCTGTCCAGTACATTATCCCTGTAGCTACCTACATTTCCTGCTGCTGATTATAGAAGTTGTTTTGGAGTTCAGGAATATTAAAAGAAAAAAAAGAAAATTGCAAAGGTAGCAACGGTAGCAACGGTCTGAATTACTTACTTTACAAATACAGCACTGTTCCGAGCCGTATATAAAAAAAGTAACTCAGAGGAGGAAATCACACTTCCAAGTTAGAATCTCCATCTGAATTTATGTTTACTTGATGTATCAACATATGAAAAGGGTTTGTGTATTTAAGAATATACAGACAAACTTCCCAAGGTAACAGACTAATGTCAAAAACAGACAGAAAAGAAGAGTTAAATTAAAACTGCATAAAAGGTGAAAAGGGAACACTTCAGCACTGCCGGTGGGAATGCAAACTTATTATGTTCCTTTTGGAAAGATGTTTGGAGATCACTTAGGGATCTAAAAATAGACCTACCATTCAATCCTTCAATTCCGCTACTAGGTATATATCCAGAAGACCAAAAATCACTTTATAACAAAGATATTTGCACCAGAAGGTTTATTGCACCCCAATTCATAATTGCTAAGTCATGGAAGAAGCCCAAGTGCCCAACAACCCATGAATGGATTAATAAACTGTGGTAGATGTACACCATGGAATATTATGCAGCCTTAAAGAAAGATGGAGCCTTTACCTCTTTTGTTTACATGGAGGGAGCTGGAACATATTCTTCTTAGCAAAGTATCTCAAGAATGGAAGAAAAAGTATCCCATGTACTCAGCCTTACTATGATACCAATTTATAAACACCCACACTTTCATATGAATGCTATAACCCAACTACAGCCCAAGAAGAAGGGGAAAGAGGAGAGGGTGGGGAGGAGAGCGGGGAGGATGGGTGGAGGGGGGCTAATTGGTGGGACCACACCTATGGTGCATTTTACAAGGGTACCAGTTAAATCTACTAAGTGTAAAATATAAATGTCTTAACATAGTAACTAAGAAAATGGGTCAAAGGCTATGTTAACCAATTTGATGGAAGTATTTCAAACTGTATATAAAACCAGCACACTATACCCCATAATTGCATTAATGTATATGGCTATGATTTAATGAAAAGAAAAAGACAAAGGGTAAAACTATAATGTAAGTATACCCAGACAAAGGATTATTATTGACCCTTAAAAGGGAATAAAGTACTGATTCATGCTACCATATCATGAAACTTAGACATGTATTATGCTAAGTAAAAGAAGCTGGTAGCAAAGACCACATATGATTCCATTTGTAAGAAATGTCCAGAACAGTCAAATCCATAGAGACAGAAAGATCAGTGATTGCTTAAGGAGGATGGGGTGGGACAAGTGAGTGATGAAAAAAAAAATCTGCACAAAAGGTGATGTATAGGCTCAGTGCCTGTAGCTCAAGCGGCTAAGGCACCAGCCATGTACACCAGAGCTGGTGGGTTCGAATCCAGCCCAGGCCTGCCAAAAAACAATGACAGCTACAACCAAAAAATAGCCAGGTATTGTGGTGGGTGCCTATAGTCCCAGCTACTTGGGAGGCTGAGGCAAGAGAATTGCTTAAGCCCAGGAGTTGGAGGTTGCTGTGAGCTGTGACGCTACAGCAGCACTCTACCCAGGGGGACAGCTTGAGACTCTGTCTCAAAAAAGAAAAGAAAAAAAGGTGATTATAAAAGAAGGGTGAATATAACGGATGTGATTGATGTTTAAAATACTTTTAGAAAGTAGGAGAATTTATATGGAGGTACTTTGCTTCTTTGGTTAAGTATATGTGTATCAAGTGCAGATATGTACTATTTTTCTATTTGTATAAGGACAGAAGGGTGAAAATTTTGCCAAGAACATGCTGACCTAATCAGCACTAATGGTCTCCCATAATAATGAGGTAGAAGGGAAACCCATAGGAAATTAGCAGTGGTTATTTCTTGATGGACAAAGAGTTTCAACAATGTGTACCAAGATGATTAATTTGCAAAATGATCTCAGCGGCATGCTGTCAAATTTTAACTCCATCTTTTAGAATACAAGTCCTTTAAATGACACTGCATCTTATAGGGTATTGGAAAAAACATAAGTTTCCAATAATGCTCCAAGTTGGGTTAATGCATATGATGCCAAGGAAAGGAATGATGTAATACTGAGCAAGCAAAACTTAAAAGTTTACATCATTCTGGGGCAAAGCACCAGATTTCAAGAAAGTAAAATCTATTCAAAGCCATACACTGTTACAAAAAAAATAAATAAAAAGCAAAATGAAGTTCATGTATAAAAGGAAACCACCAGGTGACCAAACAACCAATGACTTGAGTTTGAATCGCCTTATAGAAGTCATAGGTTCTAAGGGTCAATGCGAAATCAGTTGGTTAATAAATCAGATTCTGTAATCTGGAGAGTCTATGATAAAATCTTTGTATTTGTGGTATGGCAACATTGCAAATCGTGGAAAGGTATCAACAAAGGAAGTATTGCCACAACTCTAGGAAGGCATAAAAACAAACACACAAATAATAAAGAAAAAAACAGTATCTCATATTGTAGAATAGGTTTACATAGAAATGAAGTAAAATACATTATGGTTACTGAATTTTTATATTTTACAAATACTTATGGACTTTGACATAATTCAAAGAATCAGTTACATTCAATTTGTAACTATAGTTTAAATTACTAAAGAGAATTGAAGAAATTAACTTAGAATCAGCATTCAAGGAAAACTAGCTTATCAATTCATATAACTATTCACATATATACCTGCATATGTATGTAAATAAAAAAGAAAAAAGTACAAGGGATTGTCAGTGTTCTTTCTACACTCACAAGCCCCTCAGATAGTGAAAAATCATATTAACCCCACCCATAAGGCTCGAAAGAGTTAAAAGAAAAAAAAATTTTAAGGTAAACAAAAATCCAATTCATCACTTATCTTGTCTTTGGCAGTTATTTAAAGGTATTAGAAAAGGAGAATATTCAAATGTAGATGCACCTGGTCTTAACAAAAGCCAATATATCAAAATGATTCACTTTTAATACAAAGAGATAATTATTCTTCTCATAAACTATAACCACAGATTTCTCCAAAATAGCTAATTCTCTCATTCGTTCATCTAAAAAAAAAGTATTCATTTCCTAAAAATTAAATATACCCAGAGGTTTCAGAAACTCTGCTTAAAAGTATGAAACATATTTACTGCATACTAAAATATTACATCTCATTTTTCTTACTGTATACTAAAATATTACATCTCATTTTTCTCAAATTTTTAAATGTCAGAGAATAAAAATAAAAATTTTTTTAAAATTAATTTTAAATATTAGCCCTTTTGTTTAAAATATTAGAGTAGGCCAAGCACAATGGCTTATGCCTATTTCTCAGTCTCTTGAGAGGCTGAGGTGGGCAAATCACTTGAGGCCAGGAGTTTCTGACCAACGTGGGCAACATAGAGAGACTCCATCTCTGCAAAAAAATTTAAAAGAAAAAATTAGCAGGGCATGGTGGTGCCCACCTGTAGTGCCAGTTACTCGGGAGGCTGAGGTGAAAGGATCACTTAAACCCAGGAGTTGGAGGTTGCAGTGAGCTATGATCACACCACTGCACTCCAGCCTGGGCAACAGAGAGAGGAACCCTGACAAAATGAAATGAAAGGAGAAGGAAAATGAAATGAAATAAAACAAAAATACAGCATAATATGATATAATAAAAACAGCACAATGCAATACAGTACGATAAATAAAAAAGGTGAGGAAGAGGTCAAGGACCAAAAATAAAAGATTATTCTGAAATGTGGGGGGAAAAAAGCAAATAAGTGACATTGTTGGATTCCTCTCTATATTAATAATCAATTCTGGATCTTCAAGAATAGAAACAAGCAGGACAGCTTTATTTTATCCAAAGAAGGAAATACAAAAATAGCTAAGAATGTAAAAAGGGGATGATGCCAGAGATTACAAGGGTCTGTAAATCCTCTCCTACTGTTCTCTCTGTAAGTCCCACTTAGGCAAGTTTGCCAAGAACCCCTAGCTCAGAACAAGAGACTGACTACCTACATTCTTGTTGCTCAGAATTTTTGTTATCAAAATACTACTTGAAGTAACGAGGTGTGGATTAGTGTTGTTTGACTTGGTTAGGGCCCCAGAAGGCGGCTTACCTTTATTACTGTTACCTGATGCTTTCTTGCCAAAATAATCACAAATAACTCCTGCATCTTCACTGTGGCGGCAGTTGTGTCTTCCGATGTCCTGCTTGATACAGTCAGCCAAGGACCTCTCATTTCCTGTGCACTTCACATTGTCCACGTGGATAGGTCCTTTTCCTTCCCCAAAATAAGCCATGCTTCTTGCTCTGGCTGGACCCCTGAAAACAGAGCATTCTTAGGGCTCTGGAGAGTCAGTCGAGCATACAGCTGAATAAATCACAACATATGCTCATAATCAATTTCTTTCCTCAATTTTACATATTAGAGGTTTTTTTTATTTTTACATATTAGAGTTAACATCTGCATGTGCTAAACACCATTTATTTCAGGAATGCCAAAATAAAAAACAAAACTTAAATATGAGGTAACAACTATACCTTCTTTGTTGAAGGTACCCCACAGCGAAAAAAGTCCTTTACTGGCACATCAAAAAATCACAGTAGTTTTAAAGTCTCATTTAACCAGGGGAAAAGACCGTCAAATTTTTCTGTTTTCTTAAATAGTGCAATACTTTCTTAAAACTGGTATAATATTGCCCAAGAAAATGGGCAATAAATTAAATAGTTATCTCAGGACCTAACAACTAATTTTTTGCCTCCTTTAAAAGAAAAATGTATAATTTTTAACAGAGAAAAAGAAAACCAGGAATCATGACTAGAAGGCAGACTGATTCTGGTTTATTATGCTTTTTATTTTAATGATACATTAGTGTTTAAATATGCAAATATAGAAACTTGGTAATGAACTAAGATATCTCAAACTAACACTACATTTAAAACGCAATTTCTGATAAATTAATGGCCTGGTTATGAAAGTTACTTCGAGGTGACGGAGTAAGGAGGGTGGGATTGGCACATGAGGAGCAATACGATATTTCCTAAGCTCAGAGGGAGGGACAGCGCTGTCTCCTACAGCCCTGCGGGCTCTACACTGCACACCTCTGGGGATGCCATTCGCATGGCTACACCCTCCACATCTGACCATGTGGCCAAGGATGATGTATATTTGTTTCATGGCTATTTTTAAATGATAGATATGTTTTACAGTCTTTTTTGGTTGTATATTTCCCAGTTAAAGACAAAGAAAAACAATGGGAAAATATTTCAGAATCTTTCCTATTCTGAAAAACCACAGCATAAGAGCCTCATATATGTCATCAAAATTATGAGAAGTTTTATTTTTTATTTTTTTTAATTCCAAATGAACAACTCAAAATATATGACAGCAATGAAGCTTGCTTCCTTAATCAAAATAGCACAAACCCAACCCATTGGTCCAATTACAAAATTAGAGCTTTGGTAAACCTTAATTTTCTATATGTAATAATTTTTTAACAAATTATGTTTTTTGTTTATATATCAGTTGTATACTAGATATTGTAAAATCTAGAGGAGAACTTGGAACATGTTAGAGTAATTTATCTTTCTCCATGTTATTTATGTGTGTAAATATGTATATATGCACTAGTATGTGTATATATGTATATGTATGTATGTGCGTATAGACATACAAACATTTTTAAGGCAGGGCAGTGCCTGGGGCTCAGTGAGTAGGGCACTGGCCCCAAATACCAAAGGTGGTAAATTCAAACCCCAAGCCTGGCTAAAAACTGCAAAAAAAAAATTTTTTTAAGGCATAATAACATTAGGATTCTATGGGAGAAGAAAATTTTAAATGTAATTTTAATGAGAAAAGGAAACTATGCAAAATTTCTATAGGCTAAAGAAATATTTTTTGGTGATTCTCTCTGAGAGAACAGAATATGTGTGTATGTATATATTTATTGTTCACGTATTTTTTAAATGGATGACACAGAATCAAATCACCATATTTTTTTGAGACAGAGGCTCACTTTGTCACCCTCTGGAGAGTGTTGTTGCATCACAGCTCACAGCAACCTTAAACTTTTGGGCTCAAGTGATTCTCTTGCCTCAGCCTCCCAAGTAGCTGGGACAACAGGCGCTCCCCACAAGGCCCAGCTTGTTTTTAGAGATGGCTAGTTTTTAGAGACGAGGTCTCACTCGGGCTCAGGCTGGTCTTGAACTCCTAAGCTCAGACAATCCACCCACCTCAGCCTCCCAGAGTGCTAGGATTACAGGCATGAGCCACCAGGCCAGGCCCAAATCACCATATTTAAATTTCATTGGGTATAATGTAAAAAGTGATGTAACTGTTTTATCTTTAAATGTCATAAGCAAATATGACAGAAATTAAATCCTTTGCGGCTATTTAAAATATAAGAGAAATCAGATATGTTTAATTTTAGATCTCCATTAAAACAATGGGCGTACACCGTTTTAAAAATTACTTTAAGAAATGCTGCTTTAATAAGTATGCTCAAGAATACTGTCGTATTGAACACATGTTAATAGATTAGCACAAAGTGCAAACAGAATGGAATTTCCATCATGGCCAATGGGTTTAACTGATCTCAACACATTCTGTATTCTACATAACAATATGTTTATATGCTAACTTTGTCAGACGCTATGTAATACTCATTAAATAATGCCTTTTACTTTTCTGTTCAATCTAAGCATATCCACATTAGTTACCATTCACGTTTCCTGGGTTTTATTGCCTCATTTCTGTTTTCTCCATTATGAAAATGCTTTCTAAGGTTATTTTGGTTTTCAGTGATTCTGAGGACGTTTCCATGTTTCCAATCCAAGGACTGATTCTCAAGCATGATATAACTGCCTGGGGGACAGAGCTCTGGAGCATCTATTTGTAAGACACAAGCCTTTCAACAACTTAAAAGTTCTCTGGGTTACCTTTTTTTTTGGAGACAGAATCTCACTCTGTTGCCCAGACTGTGGCATCAGGCTAGCTCCCAGCAACCTCAAACTCCTGGGTTAAAGCCATCCTCCTGCCTCAAACCTCTTGAGTAGCTCAAACTACAGACATCCACCACAGCACCTGGCTAATTTGGTTTTTGGTAGAGATGGAGTATCACTATTCCACAGGCTGGTCTCAAAAGCCTAAGCTCAAGCAATCCTCCAGCATTGGCCTTCCAGAGTGCTAAGATTACAGGCATGAGCCTACCAATAAATTCTTTATTAAAAATTTTTTAGGGTTCAAAATAGACTTGGAGAAAAAGATCTCCATTCACAATTAAATATTATATATTTAATATACAATATTAGACGGTGTCAAAAATATATATACACATTTTAAGAAATAAAAAACTATATTAAAATTGTAATAATATTTACTGGTAACATTTGGTATCTTGTATACTGTATCTGGTGTCTCTTGCAATTGCAAAAGTCAAATATAACTTGAGTATTACAATTTTAGTATAGTTTTTTCCTTTCTTAAAACATATATGCTTTTTTTGGCAATCTTTGTATATGTTCGTACATGACATCCTGTTTCTCATCATTGGGAAATTATAAAAATATTCAAATATAATCCAATATTTAAATTACTTTCATTTAAATATTATTTAATGGCAAATTGTAGATTGTGTACATACTGACTAAAAGATGGGTTATTCAATTTGTTATAGTGCCATTAAATCACTGAATTACTTGTCAAGATATTTTATTTAAAATAAAATTACAAAGAAAAATCTTTTAATGCTTTTCTTGATAATTGTTACAGAAATATGATTGTAAATGACTACAAACTTTGGTCACTTAATCTATATTTTATTTCCCAACTAAATTCACTTTTTAAAGGTTTACTGAGGATGATTAATATAAACAAATCTTTCTGAGTATGGACATATGCACCTACCTACCTGTGACACTGTGTGGATCCCCCAAAACGACCAAGGTGGTAAACAGATCCATCACCTCCAAAAATATCCCCCCAAAACAACAAAGGTGCTAAACAGATCCATCACCTCCGAAAATTTGTTTGCTCTTTTGTGAGGATTTTTGTTTGTTTTGTCTTTGTTTTTATTGTGTTTGTTGTGATTTGGTTTTGGGAAGAAAACAACACGAGATCTATTCCCTTAACATATTTTAAGGAGCACAACACCACATTGCTAACTATAGGCAGTATGTTATACAGCAGATCTCTAGAACTTACTCATCTCGCACAATAGAAACTTGATACCTATTGAAAAATTATTCGCTATGTTTCTTTTGCTCCAATCCCTAGCAACCACTATTTTATTTTACGCTAACATGAGTTTGACTGTTTTAGATACCTCACGTAAGTATAACCATTCATAAGTATTTCTGTTGTTGTGACTGGCTTATTCACTTAGCCTAATAGCTTCCAGGTTCATCCATGTTGTTAACGTATAAAAAGATTTCTTTCTTCCATCAAGCGAAATAACACTTCATCGTGTGTGTATATATGTTCATATTTTTTTTTTTCTTGATCCATTCACTTATCCATAAACATTTCAATTGCTTTCTTATTTTGGCTATTGTAAATAATTCTGCAATGAATGTGGGGGTGCAGATATTTCTTAGCGATCCTAATTTAACTCTTTTGTCTATATATCCAAAAGTGGGATTTCTGGGCCATAAGCTAGTTCAATTTTTAATTTTTTTAAGGAACTGTTTTCCTCAGTGGCTGCACCATTCTACATCCCACCGTGTATAAGGGTTCTGACTTCTCCACATTCTTGGCAACACCTGCCATCCTTTGTGTTTTTGATGACAGCCACCCTAACATGAGCCTAAATTCACTTTTGAGTTGAATTTTAAACCAACTAAATGAAGATAAAGAGCAATAAAAGATGTAGGAAGAAATCAAAGTAATAATAATATATTGATGAACATGCTTTAAACTCTTTTGCTCCTTAAACTTGGCTGAGATATGCAATGTAAGGATCAAAATTGATGATAATCCTGCCCTTTATATTTCCAAAGGTAATATACTGGGTTTCTTGGATCCCCTCCCCCAAAACAATAAAATATGAGTATGGCCAAGAAACAAGTCTTAAAGAGCAATGGCTGCTCTGGAGTGAAAAAATGCAGGAACAAGAATACTAATTTTTTTTTTCAAATGGAGAAAAGAGTGATAGACACATAGCAAGCTAAGGAAATTTAAAATAAATTATTGACTAAATTTACCCAGTCACGTAATATAGACTCTTTCCACCTTCCTCTACTACTCCATATTATGAAAACTAAAAATTTGTATCACAAATAAAGCACTCATTGACCATAAGACAACTGGAACTGTAATGAGGCCCAAAACTGAGTAGTAAATTGAAATAATATCTAAGTAACTAAAAACAGAATTTTATTAAAAGTTTAGCAAAAAAGAAAAAAAAAACTTGAACTGTTATTGGCAAAGAAATACTTTAAAAAATAAACATGTATACTATATAGAAATAACCAAATGAATTGATCAATATTTAAGATGCACATGTAATTAAAGATGTGTTTTTAAATCCAAACCTCTACTAGCAGTGCGTACAGGGGCTAAGCAATTTAGATAGATTAGTTTAAACATCAGAACCCACTAAATTATAATATTTTCAGTATTTTTGTAATTTCAAAATCAATACTTAAGAAAACAAAAACAAAAAAAAATCAATACTTAGAGGGCTTTCATGGTCATTCGTAACATACACAGAGCCAGGAAAAGTTTGAACCGCCCAGCTGAGCTCTGACAGGAGAGGATTTGCCTTCTGTTTCAGCTCTCACGCTGTGAACAAGTGTCCTTTTCACACACTATCTAGTGCCACATTTTCCCTGCTGTAACTCAAGCCTGAATAAAGCTTACCTGACACACACATCTTCTCTAAGTCCCATCACAGCATTTTTGCATTTTAAGAACATTACACAGCAAATGTACTTTTTGCATAGCACATCGTAGCATAGTACTACATGTGGGGCCTTTCTAAACAATGAAATTATCAACCAAAAAAGCACATAAATGCCAAAGAAAAAGAAAATAGCAATAAGTAGATTAAAAACAAAAAGGCAAGTGTTTACAAATATGAGAGCTGAAACAAAGCAGAACGGTGACCTCACCTTAGGAGCAATGGCTTAGTAGTTGCTAATTCAGTGTTAACAGCAATTTTACAGAGTGTAATTAACATGAATAATGAGAACCAAAGGTAATTTCAATAACTCTAGAATCCCTTCACTGCAGTGTTGAAACATAAATCACAGAGAAAAGGTTAATGCCTTTGGCTGATAGAAGCAGTATTCAGAATAATTAGACTGTTTTGTTATTATATAAAAAGGTACATTTCTTACGTAGCGTAAGTCTTTTGTGAGAAGCTAGAAAAACTGGAATAGACTCCACCTATTACTTTGTTATAATTCTGAATCAAGACAACATGCTTCCAGTACCAGAAACTGAATGATAGAAACTATTAATAATTTTAGGTAAGAGGTAACTCATTCAAACAAGCATTAGACAACCAGAAATGGTCACCAGTAATGATCCCAAATAGTTAAGCTTTGCTTACTTATAGCCAAGCTGTCGACAGATCACCGCTGCATCCTTATCAGTCCACCCATCGTCACAGATTGTTCCCCACTGGCCATTAATAAAAACCTCCACTCGTCCTTCTTTCTTAGTTTCTCCATCCATCAGTCTGATAGGGAAACCTAAGTCATGATTCAAAAGTATCAGAAAAGTCAAAACAAGCAAAATGACGCTAAGGCATGAGGGACTTTTCAACATATAGTATTTCTAAGTCATCAATAAAATCAGCTGGACAATACTTTTTTGAGGAGAGATATCAACAAAAAATTATATCCACTTTTATATTTATTTTATTTTATTTTATTTTATTTCTGAGACAGAGTTTCACTATATTGCCCTGGATAGAGTGTCGTGGCATCACAGCTCACAGCAACCTCAAACTCTTGGGCTTCAGCAATTCTCTTGCCTCAGGGTCCCAAGCAGCTGGAACTGCAGGCACCCACCACACACCCGGCTATTTTTTGTTGCCATTGTCATTGTTGTTTAGTAGGCCTGGGCCGGTTTGAACCCTCGAGGCTTGGTGTATATGGCTGGCGCCCCAACTACTGTACTATGGTCGCTGAGCTTGTATCCACTTTTATAATAAATTTTGAAGATTTGCAGTCAAAGTGCTCCTCTTGCTCAACTTTGTAATCTCAGAATTAGGAACAGTGCCTGACTCATCAAGGACATGCAATAGCTGTTTGTTGAAGAAGGAAGGAAGGAAGGAAGGAAGGAAGGAAGGAAGGAAGGAAGGAAGGAAGGAAG
>NW_003852559.1:2442652-2450916 GCF_000181295.1 Otolemur garnettii | reverse complement strand
AGGAAGGAAGGAAGGAAGGAAGGAAGGAAGGACACTGTTAAATTGTAAATCACTTTATTACATCTAACTGCTAAATAGTTAAAGAACATTAACTTGAGGTTGTTTTTGTTTCATGTCTGTTCATTTATCCATGAACAGAGCTAAGAATGTATGAGGTCTGACAATTAAGTTTGTGAACCCATTCTTCTCTAAGCTGATCTTTTAAATACATGGTATCTTTTAATAAGTGGGAAAGTAATGATCTATTTGAATGAATAAATGGTAATATGATTACATTCTAAAAGGATATTTGGCTCAGACGTAATGTTCTTTAGACAAATGACTTTAGTTAATAGACAACGTTACTAAGATTAGAACTAAAGAGATTCATAATCGTGATCACATATTTATTAATCAGTATTACCCTCAGCTTTTTAAATTTTTAAAAAATACATCTAGAGTCATAAAATTAAAAAGATTTTCAGGGAAAATGAAAAGATCAGTTGTCCTAATAATGCATTTAACAACACAGAGAACTCAGTATTTTCTCACCAGATAGAGTGATGGAGCACATTTGAATTTATCGCCCCGTGATCCTAATACTTGCTACCTGGCACTGAGAGGATCCATTCTGAGCAAACAAGTTTTAACTCCCAGCCACAGGGAATCAATCATATCACATAAGCCCGGGGACCAGCATAACAAGAAGAGGATAAGGGACCAAGGAGAACAAATACAAAAAGAGAAAATTGGAAATAAAACTTGTAAGAGATAGAATAAAAATTTGCATTTCTACTTGGTATAATGCTAGATTCATGCGGTGATTTACTATGATCTCGTGTTTAGAGTGCAATAAGGAGTCAGCCATAATGTGAAAGTTTCAGGTTCACAGTCTCAAAACAAAAGAATGCAAGAGGGGTTGATTCAATCCTGAGGATAAAAGACCGTCTATGGCATTTTCACATCTACTCACACACACACACACAAATACATGTGGAGATATATAACTCAGCTATAGTCACATTTTGGAAAGTCTTTTGAATACTTTCTTGTGTATTTTTCGCTCACACTTATTCTGCCCTACGCATAAGACATTAAGAATCTGTCAGGAATGCTTAATTGCTTTCTGCTCTTAAAACGATCTTCATCCATAATTATTTCAAGACTGTTCAAGGAGCTAGTTACCTTTTATCCAACTACAAATCTAAACAAATTGTCATTGAGGTCCCTGGGCAGTTTCTAGAATAAAAGGATGCCTGAGAAAGATAGTAACTCCAAGGAATCCATTTGGAAGTCCACTGAGAAACTCAAAAGAGCAATGGGTAGCTCAGGTTTAGAAAAGAAATGAATCCTGAAACCGGCCGGGGTGGGGCTGTGGGCTCTTTTTTTTAAAATCTTGTCTGAAATAGTGCATTAGAATTCAAGATAGATAAAAATCTGAATTGGTGACCCAGGAGTAGGGAGACGGATACTGCAGCTTCTTCAGTTCATCTTTCAGATGCATGTGATTATAAACACCGTAGTGAGAAACTTAGGCTTCCAAATGAAGAGAAACACAGTTAGGAGCAGGAATGGCATAGTTGGTAGAGAGACTCAAAAGATGGTTTTGCTCTGCATAAAAATTATCAAAACTTAGACAGTTATGGGAAATAGACCAAAAAATGTCAAATTTGAGAAATGCTTCACTTTCGGGACAGCAGTTAGAAGTGCCGTGGCTACTAAATTGTGCACACTTGATGGCCGCAGTCAGTCCTCACCCAGGGAAAGTCTGTGTCCATCGCTGCCAGGGTAGCAGGAGATACCAACATCTTCCCGATGGCTGCAGTCGTGCCTTCCCCACTGTCTCCTGGAACACTGAAGGACGCTGGTTTCCTTTCCTGAGCAGCTGACATCATCCAGCCATATGGGACCTGGGCTTTCTTGAAAATGGTTTGCAGAGGCTTGTTTACCATACCTGTAGCAATAAAGCACACATTGTAAAGAGACTGCTGTCTCTCATTTCAAGGACCACAAAACATCCAACAAACATTAAGTGACATGATTTCAGAGGATGAGTATTTGTTCTTTCTCCCACCTTCGGGACAAAGTTCTAAGAGCTGTGTTTGCCCATCACAGATGTTGGTCATCTTAACAATTTTTTATTATTTCAGTGAGTGACTAATGAATAATTGCTCCTCTTTCCCCATCCACTCTGTGTTTTGTCTACAACTTATCCCACCAATCATAAAGAACGCAGACAAAGAAAAAAAATCTCAAATTCCTGAAGCAATGCTGGGACCAGAAAGTGGGAAACTGTATGTCGTGTTGGCCTCTGATGAACCATCTGAGCTCATTTGATTTCATCAGCTTCTCTAGGCTTCGCTGTTATCCTCTTCCCCAAAATGAAAAGCGTGGATTAGTTCAGTGATTACTCTATTACTGTACCTATAATAAAATTTGAATTTCAGCCCATCAAAATCAAAATGAAAATGTTCTTAGCTTTTCATAAGATTTGATGAGCTCAAATCTTAAAAATATTTCATGAATAATATTTGTTACAACTACTCTATTTGTAACATTGCACTATAAAAAACTAAGTATATCGTAATAAATATATACGTTGCAGAAATAGGAAAGATCTGGTAATTTTATCGGTAATTTTAAAAATGGGTAAAGTTAGTCTACACCCTTTCTTTCTCCCTCCAATATTTTTTTCTTTTGTGCTAATAAAATGCAAACCTCCACAAATCCCTGAGCCTAAGGATCTTTAAGGTGTCTCTTGGTTCTACCAGTCCATGAAATCCAACTCTTACTCATAAATTTTATGTCTTTCATTTCCCTCATTTCCTATTCTTCTTACTTCTATAGTAAGAGTATAATGAGATCTTCCTCACTGCCATGAATTTTATTAATTTTTTTCCTATACCAGTATTTATTAAATTTATTTAGCAATATGAATATTTTACTAAAGTAAAATAATGAAACATTTAATCAACCATTCTAAGGCATTTTTCCCTCCTATCTACTGACTACTTAAGTTGTAACCAGAAAAGTAAATTCACCTAAATCCCACACAGCTATCATTTTTTTTTTACATTCCCTCACCCCCAGTGTGGAAGGTTGGTATGCTGGTCATTTTGATGTGTCCACTTGGCTAAGCTATATGGTGCAATTATTCTTTTTGAAAATTATTTTATCTTTTATATATTTCTTTATTTCAGATTAATATGAGTACAAATGATTAGGTTACATTGTTTCCATTTTTGAGGTAAAGTTCAAATTGTAGTGGAGCCCTTCATCTGGGGAGTGTACCCTTACATTGTGACCATTAGGTGAGAGCTATTGCAATTATTTTTAACTTATACTATTTTTATACAAAATGCCTCAGTCTGATTATCATCCATCCCTATCAACTCTACAGGGTGTCCATAAAGTTCATGTGCAATCATAGACACCCTGTATGACATAACAGGACGTCATTTCACTTTGCGATCACATTTGTACAAAAAAAACTTCACCCTTTTTCTCATTCCCCCAAAAAATTCTTTTTCAAAAATTCCTCTCTAAACGAAATGTAGGACATGCTCTTACTACTTTCCAGCATAATCATTTAGAACTTTCCCACATATTATTGAGAACATTTTTAGAATCAGTAAATTTTTATATTATGTGTATGAAAGAAAAAACTAAATGGACTTGTGGAACAAAATAAATAAAATATGGAGAAGAAAACTCAATGTACTTCAGTTGTTTTCATTGATAAGGAAAAAAGATGAATATGAATAGTAAGCATAGGATTTATGACTCTAAATCTGTGAAAATAGGGTACAGTTAATAGTCTAGCAGAGAGTTCCTTAAACAAACTGACACATATTAAGTAATTCTCATTAATTAAAAGTTAATACCCATATTTATGTGGCTATTATGGCACATCCCTTTACCCAGTGATTATAATTGCTCTGCCCAGGAAAATTCAAGACCTGGGACAATTGTGTACACTTATATCTTCATGATAGCATTGTTCGTAACAAGGAAAGAAAAAATTAAATTAAACTAAAAATTAAGTAAATTATGCCATGAGCATCTGATGTATATTACCATTAAAAATTGTGACTAAAGCAATAAAAAGGTTAAAAAAAAGTATATAAAAATTAGATGTTTACTACTAGTTTACTACTAGACTACTAGACTAAAATTAAGTAAATTATGCTATGAGCATCTGATGTATATTACCATTAAAAATTGTGACTAAAGCAATAAAAAGGTTTTAAAAAGTATATAAAAATTAGATGTTTACCACTAGACCTGATATAAAGTTACACATACCACTTATGATGCATAATTATGGAGAGTGTTTTATTTTCTTACTTTTCTAAACTTTTCTGTCTTATATTACTTTCATAAATTTTTTTATAAATTTTTAAATATAGGTATAAACATAGCTTTGCCTCACTTGAATAAAGGTATATTTTTAGGCTTCTGTGACTATTTGCAAATAGCTCTATTTCAAGCTGACATGCAATAATTTGGCCAATTTTTTTTCAAGCACGAGACAATTACTTCAAGCATTACATAGAAATGTGAAAAACAAGAAAGAATGGGCATTCATGGGCTTCCTTCGCCATCTCACTGAAAAGGCATCATTTGCAGTTCCTGGGACATAGTTCAGTCTTTACTTTGGAATGCATCGTGTGTAATAGGAAACATACGTCTCAAAGGATGATACTTAGCTTCTAAGTGAGTGAGGGCAAAGGCGAGTTCTAAAGGTCATCTCATGACAAGAAGGCTGTTTTTCTCAAATAAAAGTGATAATTATCATCATATTCTGAGAAAGGGAATAATGCAACCCTAAAGCATTTGACACCAGACTTCTCGGCAATTTTAGACACAATGATGTCATAACTAACAACATCCAATCGATAGAATGGGGCATTCAGAGTCCTACTTCAATAGACACAAAGCGACCTAGAAGTCACCCCCTGGCTTCAACCAGTTATTCAAGAAGAGGAGTGGTGGTGGGAAAGGTAAATGCCGTACACAGCAAGCGATGGTTATCCATCGCCCTGGAAAATGTCATCATTTTTATTGTAGAACTTCCATATATAGGTAGGTAGGGAGGTAGAGAGATGATAGAGAATGTGTATTTTTAGTGTTGTAGAAATTACAACAGAGATCACACAATAATACTATTACAGATATAATGTGGCATTTAGCTGCCTCACGCCAATGAACCTTACTTAAATCCCAGCTGTCGACAAACCACGTATGTATTCAGCTCCGTCCAGCCATCATCACAGACAGTGCCCCACTGTCCCCTGTAATACACCTCCAAGCGACCCTCATGGCTGCCTTTCCCACCTGCGAGTCTGATGACCCCATCTGCGATTAAAAGGAGACACGGAGACAAAGCAAATCAATTCTCAAAAACACCGCAAAACAAGATTGCCATTTCACAGGAAAGAAAGATTACCATTTCACCACATTCAGGCCTCCCCGTAGGCTTTTTTTTTTTTTTTTTTAATTTATATCTGTGCTCAACGACCTGAGGTTATTGAATTGATTCTGAAGTTTGACATTACATAGTTCTGTCTTAATAAAATATCCATTCCGTTTTATTTGTACTCTATTTGCTGAGTAGAAAAATGTATTCTGACATAATTCCAAAGGATCTATTTAAATTTCTCTGGACTAAAAATTATGTGGGAAATTTCCTATAACACCAGTTTCTTTAAATCTAAGCAGTATTGGTCATTTAAATTTAGAAAAAATTTAGAAAGTAAGAAAACATATTAAGTTGGAAACAGCTCAAAATTTTAAGTGCAAATAAAATATGAAGACAGAAAAGAAAACTATTGTGGATAAAGGACAATCTGTCATGTCAACACATTTAGTATTCCTTAGGAACACATTTAGAATTCCTTAGCATTCATGAATTATAAAAATTGGAACACGCATCTTGCCTTTGTTCTTTTATTGATGATAACAGACCTGAGTTTGAATCTTATTAACTCAATGAATAACTAATTCCCTGAAAATTCTATACAGAATTTCTAAGCAGATGCATATATAACAAATTTAATTCCAAAGAAGTAGATTTAAAAACCATTTCCATCCGAAATATGCAAATACTCCCCAATCAAACATATAAAGAATCTTGGGTAAAAGTCATGCTTCTCATGAATCTCTAAATTCTTTTAAAAGCAAATAAAGGTCTCTTAGCAACAGACATAAACAGTTTACTATCTACAAAGCACTGTGACAAGAATTACCTCATCGGACCATCACAGCAATGCTTGAAAGAGGGGGAAATAGTGGCTTAAGAAGATGAAGCCCTCTGGTTTAAAACCTGGCCAGAAATTCTCTATTTTTATTGTATATCAATATGTTCATCTGTTAATAAAAACAATAGCATGTAGAAAACTACATCAACAAAAACGTAAATTTGCTATTTCGTAGACTCTGAGAAGTCATTCTTTTGATTTTTATTAAAGAAAGACTGAAACAAAAACACTTTTTCTTCAAATTCTTGTTATCATAGAAACAATGGCTCTGATGACACAACTTCTCTTACCTGTCCATTTTCTTCTTCTTGTTAAGTACATACACAGGTTAAGTACATACATACACACCAGTCTGTACTCACACATGCCCTTCTTATAACACCTGGCATATTATGATAGGCATGTTACATTCTGGAATATTCTAAAAATTGAGCACAGCAAAGTCCACTTGGTTTCTCAAACAGTGTGCTTCAATCAGCAATTGCATTGTTACAGTTTTTTCAGCTATGAACACATTAAACACATTAAACACATTCTGAGAGTCAAGGGAAGTTACTAGATAAATTGACTACAGATGAAATTATTACACCTACTGTCTGAAATGTATCACTCCACACTGATTTTGATTATTATATTGCAATGAAGTCATATTTTGTGATCGAGCTTTGTAGGATAGTATAGGATTAAACTGAAAAATTCAGAAATATCTATGTCATATTTTAATATACAATTTGTGTTCTTTTTTTTTTTTTTTTTTAGTTTTATTTGGGACATTGATTTGTATGCTCATTTGGTAGTATTCTCTAAACCAAGGATCAGGGAAGCTGTGGCAAGCCCAATGCTACTGGGAGCAGGAGTTGGTATACTGATGTGGTGACATCCTTACCTGTAAGAGGCGTACAGGACACTCCAGCATCTTCTTTATGGTCACAATTATGTTCTCCCCAGGAACTCTTTGGACATTGCTCAATGGAAAGCTCATTCCCAGTACAACGCACTTCATCCAACATTACTGGGCCAGATCCTTCTCCAAAATATGCCTGATTCCATGCTTTGGCAATGCCACTGAACAGACATAAAAACATAAAGATTTTGGATCAGACACCAAAGCTTGGTCTGATGTATTCTTTTGCCCCTGATAAAAGCATAATTAGTAATTCCTACTTCAATTCACTTCCAAGGTCATGTATGAGTTTCTATATTTCTTTTTTGTTTGTTTGTTGTGCTTCGTATTTTCGACCATTATGTGTCTTTCAATAACTGCTAGGAATTCCCCAATATTGATCCTCCTTTTCTTCATTAGTAATGGAACCTCAGATTTTTAGAAGGACAATGGCTATCCAGAATAAAAATCATTTTTCCTAACCTCCCCTCCTTCTAGATGACTAAGTTTGTTTGTGGCAAAATATATACAACATAAAATTTAGCATTTTTAAGTTTATAGTATTATACATTAAGTTTATTCACACTGTTGTACATCACTGTCCTTTTCCAAAACTTTCTCATCATCACAAAAATCAAACTCTGTACCTGTTTTGGATGACTAAGTTTTGGCCAGTGATTTTAGGTAGAAATGTCACATATCATGTCTAGGAAGTCTTCTTTCCTTGTTCCACTTCTTATTGACCGCAGGGCAGAGGTGATGGAGCTTGGAAAGATACTTTGGGCCATAAGATGTCATACTGAAGATGACAGATTTTTTTTTTTTTTTGACAGATGCAAGCAAGAAAGAGCCTAGGGCCCTGGTGATTGTGGAACCACCAAACTGGCCTTGAACTGGCTACCTCTTGTCTTTCTTCTTGAGAGAGAAACACATTCCTGTTTAAACTTGTTTAAGCCGCTGTTACACACAGCCAAATCTATTTCTAACAAAAACCTCTCTTCACTTAAGTTCATTTGTAGAAAATTTACCTCTCCCACAATTCAAAGAGAAATCGTATTCTAAAACCTCTAAGTTCGGTGAAGATCACAACCGCCTGTCAAAATGATGGATGACTTCAGAAATTTCATTCTTTTTTTTTTTTT
>NW_003852559.1:2414803-2442463 GCF_000181295.1 Otolemur garnettii | reverse complement strand
CCACCTTAGGTGTATGTGGTTGGCACCTTAGCTACTTGAGCCACAGGCTCCAAGCCCAGAAATTTCATTCTTAACCCCGGATAGCCTTTTAATTTTTAGACTACAGCATCTATATTTTTAGTTTTTTTCAATGATACTATATCTATTCCCCATCATTTTAGTTGCCCTTTTCTTGTAGCAACTATCGTGAGAACTTGCAACAAAAAATGTAAGGAAAAAGTTTGCTCAATGATCAGTGATACCCTTGGGTAATCAACTTGGTGATCGAAAAGGAGCCTATTTGACTTATCTTACTAGATTATGAAAGTTACTTTTAAAAGCACATATATGTACAAACTACCCCCCAAACACCTAAAAGTTACACAACTCTTTAAATTCCACACAGGTAAATACTTAGGGGATAGTTCATCATCTCCTGACCCACTTTCTGTTTAAAATTCGGAGTGAGTGCCAAGGGGAAGGATAAAGAACTATTTCTGGGAGGAAGGATAGAAGAAGCTGAGGAAAAGAAAAGCAGATTGCTTCAGCAAGGGATTTTTGTGGAGTTGAAATTCTTAGAGTTAGAATCTTGACACTTAAATTACAAACTGATGTTTGTGGCACAAACAGAGCTAATTAGACAAGAAAACACAGTAAAGGACTCCTACCACAAATGGTATTGTTGAAATGCAGTCATTTTCATTTTGTGAGAGAATTTGTCTGTTTTACTAAGGAAAACGCAACAAAGGAACAGAAGCTCGTTTCCATTCCTCCAGAAAGGAGCAATAAATGTTCCATTAATAGGATTTTTTTTCTTTTCTTTTTTTTTTTTTTAAATTAAATCATAGCTGTGTACATTAAGGCAATCATGGGGTACAATGTGCTGGTTTTACATACAATTTGAAATGCTTTCTTCAAACTGGTCAACATAGCCATCACAGCATTTTCTTAGTTATTGTGTTAAGACATTTATATTCTACACCTAGTAAATTTCACATGTACCCTTGTAAGATGCACCATAGGTGTGGTCCCACCAATTACTCTCCCTCCACCCATCCTCCCCCCCTCCCTTATCCTCCCTCTCCCCTTTCCCCTTCTTCTTGGGCTATAATTGGGTTATAGCTTTCATAAGAAAGCTATAAACTGGTTTCATAGTAAGACTGAGTACACTGGATACTTTTTCTTCCATTCCTGAGATACTTTGCTAAGAAGATACTTTGCTAATATGTTCCAGCTCCATCCATGTAAACATGTAAGAGGTAAAGTCTTCATCTTTCCTTATGGCTGCATAGTATTCCATGGTGTACATATACCACAATTTATTAATCCATTCATGGGTCGATGGGCACTTGGGCTTCTTCCATGACTTAGTTTTCCCTGGTTTCAGAGTATGTCTATAGTCCTCCAGAACAGTGTGATGGGCATGTACGCATTACTGACCATACCTTACTCTTCGGTCACTAAAGAGGAGATGTGCATGTGGACTCAGATGCCGAGGTTTGAATCCTGGGCTCTACCCGGAAACAGCTGGGCTACTCAGGGGAAATAATTAATCCTTCCAGGCCCTGGGATGCTACATCTGAACATAGGGATGATAATGGCTGATTGGCTGGGTTGTAGGAATTATTAGACTGATGTAAAGTATGAGCTCCATAAATGCTGCTTCCCTTCCCTCTTCTGGCACTGCTAATGAGTCCCCCCCTACCCTTGTCTTCCAACAAATGAAGAAGAACACATTTGTCACTGCTAATCAATTATCTAAATGTTATATAGTGTTTAGTTTAAACAAACACCACAGATAGTTTTTGCCTTCACTTCTCCCCAAAAGGTAAAGTTCAGGAGTGGGGAGGAAGGAAGAATCAATCACTATCTTAACCTTCTCTGGTTCTAATGTTGTAACTTTGTTTTACGTATTTGTTTATTTTAAAGTAATTTTAGAAAGAATATTTGTGGAGGTAATTTGTAAACTATAAAACACTGGACAAATGCATATGTCATTTCTGTCACAGATTATAAGGTGAGGGTCCAAAGGACCATTAAGCTGAGACTTGTATGACTCAACTTCAGATTCTTGGTGGAGACACACATAATCAGAGGCAAACATCTTCAGGTATTTTAATGCATAGAGTATTTTACAAAAAGCAAAGTTGTAGTGGCCAAAATAAAATGTTTTGTGCAAAGAGAGCATTCATGTTGCTAGAAAAATATGTTTTAAACCAAGATGATCTTGCCATAGTTGTGTACAAGACCATGAAGAAATGCAAATGTTTTAAAGATCACTTATAGTGGAAAAGATACTCTTTCTAAAAAAATATATAAATTCAATAAATTAAATAAGGGAACAGTTTAACACCCGGAGAAAATAAAATTCAAAAGTTATGCAGAAGCTGCGAATAACTGCCAGAATTTGGGGGAGGAGGGTGAGTAGCTGAACTGAATTGATTTAAATGTGTTAATGTATATACTAATATTGGTTCAAAGGAGAAGGCAACTGCTTGGAGTTGTATACCTGAGACCTGTGGCTCTATTTTAAAGGGAGAAAAAAGGATAGGAGAGAAGAAGCCCTAGCTGGTAGCTCTAGAGCAGAGACCAGCAAAGTACAACCCATAGGCCAAATCCAGCATGCTACCTGTCTTTATACAGCCAGAGAGCTGAGTGGTTTTTACATTTTATGAATGGTTGCAAAAAACTTCATAATGACAGAATAATTTGTGACATGTGAAAATCAAATGAAACTCAGATTTCACTGTCCAGAAAAGCTGTTTGATGTGAACAAAGCCACACACGTTCCTAAGTTATCATCTATGGCAGCTTTCCTGCTACAAGTGCTCTGTTAAGCAGTTGCAAAGTCCGAAATATTTGCTATCTGGCTCACTACAGAAAAGTTTGCAGAAGAAAAACCCCTTCTCTAGAGGAAAAAGATTTATGAAAGCAAATACGGAAAGTGATAGAGAACACGGAGAGTTGAGGAACAAAGAGGAGGAGAAGCAGAGAAGACAGGATGACTCATGTCCGTCACATCAAGCCTCCTTGGGTTTTTGCCCTGAGATAAATGCCAGGAAAGAAAAGATCTATTAAGGAAAATTTCAATAGTATAATTCATTGAACCAGGATTAGGTGCTATAAGTAAAACCTGAGATCATGTAGAAGAATATATAATTTGATTTAAAGAATTTAAAATTTATGTATTTGTTTATTTTAAAGTAATTTTAGAAAGAATATTTGTGGAGGTAATTTATAAACTATAAAACACTGGACAAATGCGTATGTCATTTCTATCACAGATTATAAGGTGAGGGTCCAAAGGACCATTAAGCTGAGACTTGTATGACTCAACTTCAGATTCTTGGTGGAGACACACATAATCAGAGGCAAACATCTTCAAGTATTTTAATGCATAGAGTATTTACAAAAAGCAAAATGGCCAAAACAAAATGTTAAAACCTAAAAGTGTAAGAAAGAGAGAAAAGAGAGAAGAGAGGGGAGGGGAGAGGAAAGGAGGGGAAAGCAAGGAGAAAAAGAAAAAAGAGGGATGGAGAGGGAGGGAAACTAAAATAGAGGGAAATAGTTCTTACAATAGTTCTCTCTTAGCTGGAAGAGAGGATTTCCTGGGCAAAATAGGAAACCTGGAAGTCATAAAACAAGGACTAAACAAAATCTAAATTGAACGACATAAAAACTGAAAACTACGCAGAGCAAAATGCACAGAATTGAAGCCACAAAGCAAACCAACAGGCTCCAAGAGATATCTGCAATATGTAACGCAACCAGAAAAGCTCCCAGAAATTCATAATGCTAGCTTATTATTATATTTTAATGAAACACCCAGACAACCAACTTTAAAACAAACAAAAAAAAAATGGACAATGAAGATCAGACTTTTCATAGAAGAAATATCCGTGACCACTGACCACATGATAAGATGCTCAAGCTCACTACTGGTCAGATTCAAACAACAATAATGTATTCTTATCCACTGTATTTTTGGAATTTAAAAGGTTAATGTCAGTTTCATACAACATTTACACTAAAAGGTAATAAACTAAAGGGTTTTTATTCCTCAAAAAACATAACTCCTAAAATCATTTATGGGCTAGCAGTGACTCCAGATAGGCTGGAGCGAAGGTGACTGAAATCCATGGTGCTTTAGGTATGTCGATGCTTATGAGACACAGGTTCTCGGGAAAAGCGAAAGCTCTGATTAACCGCCTCTGAACCTGTCCCTTAAGGGTAGGAACACAAAATAGGAGAGCAGAAGCTCCAAACTGTGACTCTGGGGGGGAGTTATCTATATTAAAATCCACTCTTAAAACACCACTTGGGTGTCTTCCTTTCTTCCTTGTACATTTCTGTAATTCCTATTGCTTATGAATATTATTCTAAAGATCACAAAAAAAAGTTTAATTAAAATAATCAAAAAATACTAATAGAGTAAATGTGAGAACAACAATAAAAGATAGGAAATTGTGATATAACACGACTGGATCTTCTAGCTAAGTTTCGAGTTTATTAAAATGAAAAAGATAATATTTACGTATACACATATTCCTTCAGCCAGTAACTAGCATTTCCTGGTACCCCAGACTGCGCTGCCTTTCAAGGGAACACCAAAGGAATTGATGGCTCTGCTTCCAAGGTGTCATCAATTACAGCACCGGAGAAAGCAGCATTAAACTCCTGGGCTGCTAAAGCAAATGAATTTGCTGAAGCTGAAATGAATTTGATAAAGCTATGTGTTCTCTGCCCTTCCTTTGTGGGAATTATATCCACACCAGCCTCGGCAGTTCATCTGTGATAACAGTTCCAGTGTTGCCTATTTTCCTACTCTGTACTGGTGAATGACTGAGCAATTTGTGGAGGACAGGTGCTCTGATATGATACAAGAAGTTATCATTTGCTGTGTAAAGCTATTTGCTCTACATAACAGCAATCTCCAACAAACATCTACTGAATTGATTCTATTTCTGATCCTTATCTAAAACATGCTTAAACCTATTTAGCTAATCAAATTGTATTGGTATAAAATGTTTCCTTGCCCCCACCATTGACAAAAGCCAAATAAATAGCACCACGTGACTTGCTCTCTAGGAGAGTCCCCAGGCTCTCCTACCACTTTGAGATAGACACAGAATAGACTGACGCCATTCTATTGTGCAAGATTATTTATTGGGTTATACAAGACTGGCTCTTTAACTGCAAATATCAGTCTGTGACACCTGAACCTATGAAAAAAAAATCATTTTTAATGATCGATAACCTAGATTTCTCTCTGAAAAAAAAATCCTTTCCATCTCCAATAATATTTGATGTGTATTGAGTGCTCCTTGGATTACAGGCACTCATCTAACAGTAATTTTTTATGTATTAACTCATTTAATACCCCCTACAACCCCATGATGTTATTAAATGCAGTTTACAGATAAGGAAACTGACGCTAATTAAGCTCAATAATTTGCCCAAAATTACACCACTACTAGATGGTAAAGTCTGTCTCACTATAGAGCTGAATCTAAGACACTGAGCATTCTTCCAGCCTCCTGGGACATGTAACATGTTCAACGATGGCCTGTTGCACCTCAAATCCAGTCTACATAAAAACATGTTCAGTATCATTTTCTCCTAAAATTAACTCTCTCTCCTGACTTGTCTATCTCTTTCATCCCTATATTTATATTTATTCTTGTAAACAGTCTACCATAAACCAAATCCTAAACTGGGAACCATACACCTCCAGACTCTGCCTCCCACTAACAGTGTGACTTCAAAGGCATTGCATAATATCAGTAGGCCTGACTTCTTTATCTACTAAACAAGGTCTCTTGTTCCTGCTCAAGAATTCCATATACCAGGTGGGCTATCTTTATTGTAAAGTTTATAAAATATTTTTTAAACTTTTTCATGAACAGTAAGATGAATGAAGAAAAATATTTTTTGAAGAATCATTTATACCATAAAAAGTTATTCACACCACTCAATAATATAATTCTGTAAGTGTCCAAAATTTTAAAGTTCCTAAGTAAATTATGTCACACAGTAAAATATGTCACAGGACTAAGCTATGCTTTTAAGAATTTTGAAAGACAAGGGAAATGCTTTTAAAAGCAAAGCAAAAGGAATTCTAATTAAAATGTCTCCACCTGAAATTCACTGAGTATGTATGTATTCTCAAGTTATCTAATTTTCTGACATCTGGCTGCCTCCTTTCCTCCTCCTTATCTTTCTCCAAGTTCTGGGTTAATCAAATGTAAGTATCTTAAGTAAAATAATTCCTTTTATATTTAGGAAGCCTGCCAGCTACCAAAAACATACAATAACATTAAAAGATGGGGGTCAATAAAAGACAGCCTCTCGCAAGGAAACTGTAACCACAACTCCAGAGAGACATGATGTAGTTTCCCTCTGGGAATTCAACAAAGCGAGTAAGACAGAGATGAAATTTGCTTAAGAACAAATCATAAATTGAGTCAAACAACTATTACACTGTCTGATATCAACCATATGTCATAAAAAACTATTTCATCTGAACATACTTAACCTTTAAATAAATGGGCAAAATAAATTATAGAAGAAGAAGGGTTGTGGATTGCTGCTTTATTGCAAACAAGTTAGAACTATAAAGTCAAGTACAAGAAAGGCAAATGAATAATGTCAGCTCAGGGCATCAGAGAACTTAGAATAGAAACAAATCTCTACAAAGCTGGATTGTAGCTGTTACAAGGGCTTTGTGGAGAATCTTGGCTGCCTTATATATTCGGAAATATTTTTCCTTTTAATTCCTTTTCCAAACATGAATCCCCTCATACAAAAAAGAAAAAAAAGAACAATGATCTAGTGCTTAAGAAAGATGTTAACACTTTGCTTAACCTGTGAATGTGTTCAATACAAATATATTATTCCTTGGGACTCTATCTCTATATTCTATGCAATTGGCTATTGTCAACATGGCCTGTGTTTAAGAAGTACTTACAAAAGTGAAAAGAAGTCTTTGTCATTCAAGAAAGAACTCTAGGTTACAACATGTATTTTTATAAACACTTCCATAATATAAATAGCACTTGTACTCAGTATTTCTATGCATTGTTCTAAGCAACAAAAGCTTGTCTTTTCTCCACAGAAACATAATGATAAAAAATGCCTTATACCTTAAACTTGGAATAATCCATATTGCAACTGGTAATATTAAATATGCTATCACTGTACTCTTAAAGTTCTTAATATTTTTAGCAAAGACATTGGTTTCTTAGTAACTCACGTGGAAATCAATTAGCGTACCCTGAACACATAATTGATAACTCAGTAAACACACATACATGCACTTGGAGTGGGCAGCACCTGTGGCTTAGTAAGTAGGGTGCCAGCCCCATATACTGAGGGTGGCAGGTTCAAACCCAGCCCCAGCCAAACTGCAACAAAAAAAATAGCCGGGCATTGTGGCGGGCACCTGTAGTCCCAGCTACTTGGGAGGCTGAAGGAAGAGACTCACCTAAGCCCAAAAGTTGGAGGTTGCTGTGAGCTGTGACACCACAGCACTCTACTGAGGGCAATAAAGTGAGACTCTTATCTTCTAAAAAAAAAAATATATATATATATATACACATATATATAATTCATTGATACAGCTAACTAAATATAATAGAAGTTCTGGATAGTGTTTGATGATCTCACCATCAAATGTTCAGTTTACTTCAAATGTTTAATAAGATTTTTAAATATAATAGTACCTAATTAGACTAACCTTGAGAATCAAGTATACTGTATACTCACTATGTGAGCTAACTGCTTTGTAGACACAAAAACTATACAAATTGTAGCTCAGTGGGTAGGGTGCCAGCCACATACACTGAGGTTGGTGGGTTCAAATCCAGTCCAGGCTGGCAAAACAATAATGACAACTGCAACAAAAAAATAGCCAGACATTGTGGCTGGCACCTGTAGTCCCAGCTACTTAGGAGGGTGAGGCAAGAGAATCGCTTGAGCCCAAGAGTTTGAGGTTGCTGTGAACTATGATGCCATAGCACTCTACCTAGGGCGACAGCTTGAAACTCTGTCTCAAAAATATAAATAAATAAAAAACAAATAGAAAATACGTTATAGATGAAAAACTGCAACTAAGAGATGTTCTGTTGCTTTTCCAAATTCAGGTAGTTCTCACAATCTTATGCTGTGCTAACTCCAACAGCAACACATGGGAACCTAAAGAAAATTGGCCTTGCAAATGGTACCCAGCCAGAACACTTAAAAAGACATCTAGTCTCAGGAAATTAATGATTACAGTTTTTTCAAAGGGACCTGAATGGCCCTATCCCTAACTAGTCCAAAGAAAATGATCACACCAGTAAACAAGGCCAGTGATTATAATACACGTAAAATCTGCTGATCAAGGATTTGTCAGACTTATTTGAGCCCTACGCATGACCTACAAATTAGTAGTTATCTCTCAGAAGCAGTTATGGGGGGAAATGTAACTTTACATTGAAGAATCAAGCTGATGGTCACCTTAACCCAGTGCTCAATATTAGCCTCACACGTAAGGAAAATGAGCTATTCTGTGACCTCTGAGGAGGTCCCGTCACCTCACAATGAGAACACATCACCTGTGATGATTTCCAGCTAAAATGTTTGCTTTGACCGTCAAACCTTAGGACAATTACAATTTTTGAATAAGTGTATTTAATAAACTAAATGACACTGGGGGGAAGAAATGATAAAAACTCAGAAGATGAAACATTCTCCATTCTCTGG
The DNA here is from genome assembly GCF_000181295.1 of Otolemur garnettii. Lineage (NCBI taxonomy): Eukaryota > Metazoa > Chordata > Mammalia > Primates > Galagidae > Otolemur > Otolemur garnettii. Next base: position 2,433,742 of record NW_003852559.1, on the reverse strand, counting down.
CCCAGTCTCTTCAACAAGTCAGTTTTATGGAAAAAAAAAAAAGAGGTTATTCTGGAGTAGAAGAGACTTTAGGCACATAACATCTAGGTGAACTACATGGAACAAGATTAAATTCTGCTTCAGACAAACCATGTGTCAAGGACATTGCAGGGGAAACTGTTAAAATTTAAATATGACAGAATATTAGACAATATTGAGAATCAAGAATGACCATCAATCACGTTAGTTATAATAATGACAATTTGGCTATGTGGGACAATATTATTTTTAAGAGATGCAAACTGAAGTTCAGGGATAAAATGGTAAAATGTCTACATTTTATTTCAAAATCTAGAGTTCAACATGAATATAAATCTGGAAAAACAAGAGAGACATTTGTGAAAAACAATGAGTGTAAATGGTTCAAGGTTCAAAAATCATGGCCCAGTGTCAAAAAGTATGGTAAATTAGAAAATGTTCCATAGAAAGAGAATATGTCATCTCAGAAGGCTTCCCCATCGCTATTCCCTTGAGAACTAATGAGATATTTTAAAAATTCGAGGTAAAATTTTAATTTTTAAAAGATCCCCTAATATAATTTTAGAAAACCTTTTGGCTTATTATACCAACATTCAGAAATGTGGAAGATAGAAATGAAGAAAGATATCAGAAGATCCAAAATATTTCAAAAATGATCACAACTGAGGCAACTGGAATGTTCATTTCCATATTTTTGTCTTTATTGCATAGTTTCCTTTCCATGCTCTACATGGAAATTATTTCCTTTGTACATTAATAAACACCCTTTGGTTTAAGCACATATCTAACAAATAAGGAAATAAAGTTCAAAAGTCTGGACAATATTTGGAGACTAGGAGTTGAACTTCAATTACAAGCTAATATTTAGTGTTTCATCATATGACTTTGATTAAATTGCTATAGTTGACTGTGTTGGTCACTACCCTTGAGGACCGTGCAGGGTACTAATGAGAAGTGGTAAAAGTTAAGATTCTCAGTGACATCAAATCAATCTACTTCAGACATAAGCAGGTTAGACCCGCAAAGCACACGTCCATGCTCTTCAGGCAGCTCACAGCCCAGGACAAAGATCAAAAGGTAGCTTTTTCTGTTTGTTCAAGGACATGTAAAATTTAAATAAACACCACCTGCCTTTGGGTATGGAAATAATAGATTCAAAAATTTAAACAAAACAGAACAAAAGCAGTAAAAACAAACCTGAGTCCCAGCTGCCGGCAGATCACTTCCGCATCTGCGTCATCCCACTGGTCGTCACAGATGGTCCCCCACTGGCCGGCGTGGTACAGCTCCACCCGGCCTTCATGAACACTTCTCCCACCAGCAAGGCGGACAGCAGGGAACACCGGGCCTGTGCAGTGTGAAATTTAAACCAGTTAAACCTGTGCATTCACACCGACTTATAATTTCAGGTATATTTGATTTTTTTCCATTCTCAATAATTAAATAATATTCATTAAGCCATACCATTCATTAAGTCATTAAGTGACATGGAGATACACATACATATCTAATACAGTAATCTTAACCCATTAAAACACCCCAAATTGAATTATGTTCATACAAATAGCCCTTAAGAAGAAATAGACTAAATTCACTTTTCCCCGACAACCTCAGAAACCAGAAAAGACATACTCAGAAGCTGCAGATTACTGGAAACACATCTGATGTTTATAGTAGTATGGTGGTGACATCGATTTTTTTATTTACAGTAACTTGAGTATTACTAACAGGTAATTATGATGAATGGCACTTATGTCTACAACATAACTTGTTTTCGGTATATAATTATTTTTATATTTTTAGAAATCAAGTCAAAGTTAGCATCAAACTCATTATATAAGTTGGTGACCCTCAGGGATAATACCCCAAAAATGATATTGGAAATTTATTTGGGCATGAATCAGTTCATATTCATTTCCTCTGTTAAGAACCACTACAGGTGGTTACATCCCATAGTTTACCAGGCCCTGATCTAGTCCCTGTCATCTAAGAACTTCCCGGCCTCTACTCTTGGCCTCAATCACCAGGCTATAGCTGCAATGCCCTCTTCCTTCTGTCCCCAAAACGCTCCAAGTTGGTTCCCACCACAAGGACTTTGTGACTGCTGTACCTCGTGCTTAGAATAATGTCCTTACATATCTTCACATGGCTGCCTTCCTCTCAACTCTGAAATGTCCCTTCTTCAGGAGGCTTACTCTGGCTCAAACAGTACCCTAAGATCCTTTCTACTGCACTGCCTAATTTAGCCTTATTCAGAGTTTTTACCTTCATCTAAAATTGTCATTGATTTATTGTTTACCTGTCAGTTGACTCTCTCCTCTTGGCTAGAATGAGGACAGAGACACTACCTTCCCTTTACACCTGTGTATGTATCTCAGGCACCTAGTATAGCGAAAGCATTTACTCAATCTTCATTGATTGCCTGGATTGGCAAGTGATGCAAATAAAACTGGAAAAAGTATCACAAACAAAGAAAAATCATCAGCAACATCAATTCATTCAATTCTGTTTAACCAACAGATATTAACCATGTGCAGAGTACAAGGGGTACAATCAGCGCCACAGGGCATTTGAACAGACCCTGTCCTCAAGAAGTTTAGTGCCTTGAGGTAAAATGAGTACAAACAAGAGATTGTCAAGAAAACCCTACAGTGGTTCAGAAGCAAGCAATCTCACTCACAGTTTGGAGAAGTTAAGGAATCTGTTGTGAAAAAGCTGGCTTCTGAAGAGGACCGAAATGGATGGATGGGGTTTTGGAACTCAGAGATGGGGAAGTGTATTCAGGCTGGTTGAACAGTGTGAACAAAAGCACAGAAGCACAAAGTTGAAAGTGTTTGGGAAACAGTAAAGCAGTCTAATTTTATTGGGATAAAGAATATTATGTGGTAAAAGTGAGCAGGTTGGGTCCCTATGCTAGTTGTACTTTTTTCCTAATGCTAATCATTTATCAATATGAAATATTCTTTTAATTATCCATAGCACAGGTGACTGTCAGTAGGTGGCATTTGGATATTCACCCTTATATTCAAATATCATATTTGAATTTTATAGCGGAGATTCAGATTACTGAGTATTTGTACATATATTCCCATATTCTGATATCTGTATTATAATTCACTAATTTAACTAGCACTTGTTAAAGAATAAAGGCAGTTTTAATGTACATGACCAAATGATGGTACCATGATTCCCGCAAGTATCAAAAGTAATGATGTTTACTTTTCCCTTAAAAAGCTTGGAAAATACAGGGGAAAAAATGACAGGAAAAATATATACATGACTTAATAGATTTTCCGTGATGTGGCAAGTTTAGAGAAAACAGAAAAACAAAATTTTTTGGAGAGAAAATTTAAAATCATCTAGATTGAACTTAGAACCCTTGTGGCACACTACTTTCATTTTGTATGTTGTCTTTTATTTTAAAACACTTTGGGGGGTATTAGATAAGTAATTGCTAAAATACAGAAAAACACAGGGCAAAAATTTACTCAACAACCCCGTCCTCCCAACAAACACAAAAATCATTTGGAAGAAAACTCAGGAAAGCAGTTGACTCATATTTAACCTACAAATAAATAAAACTCCCCACATGTTTTCATTTAGATTGTTGCTATTTCCTGTATCCAAAACTTGTACACCATCTTCTATTTTGTGAATGTTGGAAAAGCTACAAGGATAGATGACAAGCCATTAAATATAATTCCCAAACTAAAAGAATGTATATTAAAGATCTGCCACTGGGCCTTAAGATAGAGTTAGTGTTTGCTGATTTCAGCTATACAATTTCACATTCTTATTTAATCTACTGTGAAAGAATCTTTTTTCATTCTTCTAATTTATCACCAATTTCTATATCTTATATATGTTTGTGAGTGAGTATAAAATTATTTCTTCAACTAGATAATTTTGTTTATGTTTGTATGAATAGATGGACAGACGACAGAGGGTAGAAGAAGTAAAGCAGAGATGTATCCTGGAAGAAAAATAATTGCTGTTTTTAAAACTCTATTTCATTACTTGAAAAATATTAAACATTTTATCAACCAGACTGAACAAAGATTAAGACCAGTAATCTATAAAAACAATGCATTACTGGGCCCAGTTCACGTCATCACTGAAGCAGCACTGTAGGAGCATGGATATGGCAACAGCAGCATCACCCAAAGGTAGAGAATCAAAGGAAGAAAAGGAAAAACAAGACATCATTACAGCATACACGTCTCTGACTCAAAAAGCATTGCGGCTTGGAGTACACCCCTTTACCACACCCTTCCATTGGTCCTTCCAGGCAATTCCCAGTAATTACTCTACACTGGGTCTGTGTGTTTTGTGGCAGGAACTTTTTTATTCCTCCCTTGATACTTATACTCAAATAGGAACCACCGCTTTGGGCTGACTGCTACCATTTTAAGTCCTAGATCATCTGGTCACACTGCTACCTCCAAGGAAAATACAAAAAGGGATACAGTCATAGCTTCAGATTATAGTCATAGATTAAACAGTGAACGTCACTAGGAAAGTTCTGAGACAGACTGTATTATGGTCCATTATATCACTTCCAAGAAATACAGTCTACAGGGCATCCTTTCTGATTCACCCTGTGAGTCCCCACTTGCTGGGCTTATCCATGTCGCTGGGAGGGCTTCATTTATTTCGGTCTGTGTGGCACTCAGTTGGTGTCAGCCATAGCGCTGGGAAGAGAGCACTTTTTTGTTGTCATTGGGTTTTTTGAGACAGCGTCTCACTCTGTCTACCTGGCTAGAGTGCCAGGGCATCACAGCTCATAGCAACCTCAAACTCTTGGGCTTGTGCAATCCTCTTGCCTCAGCCTCCCGAGCAGCTGGGACTATAGGCATGTGCCAGAACACCCTGCTAGTTTTTTCTACTTTTAGAAAAGATGGGGCCTCACTCTTGCTCAGGCTGGTCTTGAACTCCTGAGGTCAGGCAATCCACCTCGACCTCCCCGAGAGCTCAGATTACAGGTGTGAGCTACTGTACCCAGCTGTTTTCTGTGATTTTAAGTGGGTTAAGCAAGTCTCAAAGCCTTTGCAGTAGGCTTTTGGGCACTTTACTCCTTCCCGTACAAGTTTTTGGTGATTTTAAGAATTTAAAAGAGGCCAGACTTCACTGAAAGATGAGAGAGGAGCTGGCATCTGACAACTGCAGTAACTGAGGAAAACACTGCTACTGTGGGAAAAAGTGTTTCTCAAAAAATAATGAAGTGACGTTTAACGACGCTGAAGCAGCCCTACAGATGGGATCGCCTGCACCAGCCACAATCCTGCACCATCATCTCCGCGTCAGGAAAGGTTCATCCTGACGGCTCCTCACACTTTGACAGCTGAGCAAAAGCGCACGGTGTGAAGAAAGGCTGGTCAGGGGGACAGAGGCAAGTCTGGACACCTTTCTGCCATTGTTAGTGGTGATGAAACCTGGATTTACCAGTCAGATCCAGAAAATAAGTGCTAGTCAACAGTGTGGATTTTTTCCCCAGTGGAAATCCACCAACAAAAGTGAAATGGCCCCAAAGTGTCAGAAAGAAAATGGTGGCAAGTGTCTTCTTTAAATGCATCATGTTGCATCTGTTTCTCTGGAGGAACAAAGGACTGGTACATGACAGTCTGCCCACCAAAAGTTTCCACAAGTTTCAAGAATGGTGGCCAAGGACAGGACTGTGGGGGACCATCTTGCATAATGACAATGCATCCACCCACACAGCCCACATCACCATTCAGTTCCTGGAGTCCACAGAGGTTAAACTGATGATTCATCCACTCCACAGTCCTGGGCTGGCCCCACGTGATTATTTCCTGTTCCCTGCAGTAAAAAATTGCATGCGATTCTCCAGCCTTGAAGAACCTCACATGCCTATGAAAGTGAGCTCATTATACATGAAGAAAATGAGTGGAAGGAGCATTTTCAAAAATGGCTTACAAGAATGTGGGAGTATAAAAAATGTTGTGGCAATTATTTTGAGGAAACATAATAATCAAAATGATTTCATGTTTCTTAATTTTTATGCATCTCAAAACTTTCATAGTGTCCCTTGTATACTATGGTACAAAACCCATTCACCATCTTAAAAGGCAGCTGTTCCTCCTTTACTTACACTGATATGATCATATGCATATCTGCATACTGCTAATCAGAACATAGCCTGTATGAGAAATGTGGAAGAAGTCCATATCCAAGCTAAGAGATCCATCTTCAGGGAATGAATAACCTACAACACCAAGAAGAACATAGATGCCATGATCCAGAAAAGAAGCATTTTGGATGCATAAGCATTTGGATCATGTTGCATTAGCCAAAGTGAAATATATGGGTGTAGTTGCTAGATTTCATGTATGTTTTCAAGAAGATTTTCCATCTTGATTTCATCACGGTTTTCCATCACTAAAATAAGTGCTTCATATATATGTATACAATTTCTTTAAGAAAATTATGCAAAATAGAAAATATGTTAAAATGAGACTATTTGAAAATCAAAATGGAATTCAAATAGTTAGATGTAGTCATATTGAAGACCATTTAGTTAGACAGCAGAGTATTTCAATTCAGCTTTATTTCTGTACTTAAATTCTTTAAAGAAATGGTTTAACTAAGACACTTTTATCATCTGGAATCATGTTTAAACCACAATGAAATTAAAACAAGAGAACATTTTTTTTTTTTTTTTTAACCAAGGGAAATGCTACACGCGACAGCAGCTATCATCGTCTGAGGACACACCGGCCCTGCCAGATGTCTTTTTCACAAAGCCATATATTTTCTTCATCTCCTTGGCAACGGACATTGCTGCAATTAATGGGAATAAGGCCCAGTCCAGAAAACGGGGTTTGTTTTGCTATTCCTTTTCCTCTGGAAGTATAATGATCAATATTAGGTTTATCAAATATAGGAGAAATTTTTTTTCGAAGTATTTGGATTTTTAGAAATGAAAGAAATCAATAAAAATGGATATGGAAGAAAAAAAGGGAAGAAAAAAAGGATAGAAAAAAGAAAAACACACTGATTTACATAGATTCCAAGGAAATGAAAGTATCAGATCAGAACTTGGGTTGATTGCCTATGGCAATCTTTTTCTCAATCTTGAATAATTATTTCTATGTGCCTTTACTATCCATGTCTGATATGGAAGAAAATGGCCAAGTACTACAGATATAAAAGGAAGTCTAGGTGTCTTTGTGCAAGGATTGTGTCATGAGGCCCTTTGAGCCTTGGATTCCCTTCTGGACTTAGCTAAAAGTCACTCCAAGCTGCAAGTCTTTCTCAGACTCTGCCTGTAAGGTGTTCAGAGAAAATCTGTATGCTTGAAGATTCTTTCTGTACTCTAGGCTTTTTCAAAAGATTATTACTACTACATCTAAGCACAATAATATCAAGAGAGGCAGTCCATTTACAATTTTTAAAACCTTGTATTATATGCAATAATTGCTAGCAAGACTTTGAAACTGATTAATAAAATAGTTTCATGCAGATGGGTTCTGCTCTTAGCTCAACTAATCCACATATTTTTATAGGTAACTTCTGATGTGCACAAACTTGCATTACATTTTAAAAAGATTAAACACTTATCTGATGAATAAAGTAATCTCTATAATTGTCTCCATACCTCAGTTTCCATCAACCAAACAGTAAACATGTGGGGATATCTAAAATATAAATGTGTCATCATAGTGATAAAGCTGGGTTTCTGCTTTTATTGTACCATTCTTTTTTTTAAAAAATGGGCTACTAAGAGACTATACTATCTAAGCAGTTAGATCAGCTTATCTGAAGTTTATATTTACATTCTTTCATCAGTCAAAAGACTAGTAACAGGTTGGGCACGGTGATCCAGGCTAGTAATCCAAGCACTATCAGAGGTTGAGCCAGGAGTTCAAGATCAGCTTAAGCACTAAGGTACACAACAAGACCCCCAACTCTACAAAAAGTACAAAAAATATTAGGCAGGCATGGTGGCATGCACCTGTAGTCTTAACTACTCAAGAGGCTGAGGTGGGAGGATCACTTGAACCCAGGAGTCTGAGGCTGAAGTGAGCTATGATGATGCCACTGCAACAGAGGGAGCCCTATTCTTAAAATAAAATAAAATAAAGAGAGAGAGAAAGATCAATAACCACACTACGGTTCACACTTCCAATATAGTGTTCTTGTTTTCTTTACATCTCATGAGAGAGTTTATTCCTTTCTGATTTGCAGGGTCAATAAAGCACATATAGGTCTACGTATAAAGGAAGACACTGCTACCAGCCTATGAATTTGTTACATCTCCTGGCCCTCAAAGAAAAAGAGATGAAATCAACATATTTTTGTGACTCCACCTGGCAATGACTGTTAGACTAAATATTCATTGATAAAAATCACGATTTAACAGTTTTAAGCATAATAACACTTTATGGTGTCTGGCCTTATTCCTCCTTTCCTCCTGATTCATACCATCTCTCATTAAAAAAAAATACAGATTAATTTCAATGTAATATATGAACCCTATTTATTGCTCCAATAGGATCAGGGTCTGAACAAAATGTAGGCCTTCCAGGTTTGTCTGTACAGAATACTCATTCCTCACTTTCCCAGTGGGAGACAGGAGAAATCTGACAAATTCAAGTGCCACGTCTTCATTTTGGGTCATCATATGAGATATTACCACTTGCTGATTATTAATCCAAAATATTTATTAATTGCAAACCTTTTTTCCCCAGTCCTTTAGATCTGCATTTTCTATGACAAGATATTTTCCATGCTTTCTAAAGATCTCTGGTGATAAAAGTCAAGAAAAGCACATGTTTAGTTTGCTTAGAAAAAATAAATAAGACAAGAAAACAGAAGAAAATGAACAATAAAAACAAAACTTTTTGTTCCAAAATGGGGCCTTCTGCTCCTGGTGAAACCCTATGGCACAAGGCACAACCATGTTAGAACTGATGGGAATCTATGTCCACTGACCCCCAGTAAAAACAGTGCCCAGCTTTGGAAGGCCAGGCAGGAGGATCCCAGGAATTCAAGATCAGCCTGAGCAACATGAGGAGAACTTGTCTATACAAAAAATATAAAAATGTGCCTGGCATGGTGGTACATGCCTGTAGTCCCAGCTACTTGGAAAGATGAGGCAGGAGGCCTGCTTGAACCCAGGAGTTTCAGGTTGTAATGAGCTATAACAATGCTGTTGCATTCTAGTCCAGGCAATGTCTCAGGAAAAAAAAAAAAAAAAAAGCCAGTGCTGCCTAGGATAATGGAGGTGCCACTACCCAGGGCAGCGGCGTTTCAGCATGGCCATACACCGCCCAGGCTGATGGAAGCAACCATCTCTCCCAGAACCTGCTCAGTACAGAAACCTAAGGTATGAGATATGACCCTTTACCCATCCCAGAATAAGAGCAGATGTAAGCAGCACCTTTACACACCCCAAAAATGGAATTTGTGGATGGCTAAAAGTAGAACTCAAAAAGCAAATGACATCAACCTAAGGCTGCACAAGCTACTAAGAAATTGTAATTATTAGAATCAAATTACTTGCTTCCTAGGACTAAAAATTTATTTTATTAAAAACAAAGACCAAGAGATGCTTTTAACTATTGCCCACTTAGCATTCGCCATTTCCAAGTTCAGCAGGGGTAGTAATACATGAAGTGCATTTGCAAGCCAGAGAATCCTTTCCTTCCATTGGGGCCCTTTCCTTGTAGCTCTTCTGTGGAAAGTGAGAGTCTAGGAAAGTGACAGTAAGAAAGACTGATGCAGCCTTTCCACAGCAGTGATGGATGCACAACATTTTCAGATACTGGAAGACTGATTTGGTCAGGGATGAGTGCACGCACCCCAGCTGCAGCTGGTGACAAGTGACTGATGCATTAGAATCACCCCAGCAGCTGCTAAAGACCGTGCCCCAAACTCCACTTGCACATACTTCCACTGTGCCGTCAAACTCATTTTTGCCACCATGAAGTCGCACTGACCTTAAAATGGAAAAGAATCCCAAATTATCTAATAGCAAATAATCATCTGAGCATACTGAGCCGGTCCTGGGTTAATGTGAGTTTTACACTTAAGTAGGGAGAGATCGGGTAAGAATGAGTTAGTGCTTCTTCCTTCAAATGAGGATTTAGCACCTTTTCTCTGTAATTAACATCCTGATATCAATGCTAATTATTCTTTCTTTTTTATGTAGGCCAGCAGAGAGTCCCATTGTAATTTTCAAAGAGGGACAGTGGAAGAGTATGACTAACATCGACCCCGTGTCCCAAGTATGACATTACGTCACATTTGAAGCTCTTATCATTTATCTATCTTCACATGAGATCATTGATAAGAAAGACAGAAACAAATTAAATGTTCTGCTTATAAATTAGCTGTAATTATCAGTGTTACATCTTCCTTGTATTTGATTTATCCCTCCATTAAAGAAGAATAAAGTGCTTTTTCAAAACCCTTTAAACCTGAAGCAGTAGTCATAAAAATTCTAAAGATTATGTCCGTAATTTCAAACAGATTTTAGTTTTGAAAAATATTGCATAAATAATGTTAGTCTTAAAAAAATAGCAACTAGGTAGTTGGTATATTTTAATACCCCTGGAAATTCACCTTCTCTTACACACCACACCCACTGATCTGTCCAAAAATATACAACCTGTGTCATGCTTTTCAGTCTTTAAAAGATCTAAAATTTATTTTTCTTTTTTTAGACAGAGTCTCATTCTGTCACCCTGGATAAAGTACCATGGAGTCATAGCTCACAGCAACCTCAAACTCTTGGGCTCAAGAAATTCTCTTGCCTCAGCCTTCCAAGTAGCTGGGACTACAGGTGCCTGCCACCACAGCTGATTTTTTTCTATTTTTAGAGATGGAGTCTCTTGCTCAGGCTGGTTTCAAACTCTTGAACTCAAGCAATTCTCCTGCCTTGACCTTCCAGAGTTCTAGGATTATAGACAGGAACCACCACATGCAGCCAAAGCCAAAATTTAAATTCAAGCAACCAGGTAAAGCTAATATTTTAAGTCTCATCCCATCAGTGTAGTAGATCAAGGCCCTACATTTCTCCTGTCATTGGGACTAGGAGTTGCAGCACTGGGAGACAGCAATTGGGACAATTAAGCAGAAATAGAATTAAACTTAGACAACTTAAGAATTTCATAAAATCCTGTTTCACAAAATTTCTGCTGAAAAATCACCTATGATGGCGTTCATTAAAATTTAAAAAGAAAAAAAGTAAATTCTACAAAAATAGTCTGCCATAATTTGCATACCTCTAGGTCATTCTACATATATGGCTTTACAATTTTCCAAAAGCATTAGATTCACCAATTGTCCATTCATTTCCTTTTTGCTGGCTTGGTCATCCACCACTATTATTTTCCACATTGTCATCCTTAAAAAATGTAAACATTTGAGATAAACATATCATATTTCTTATAACTGAAGCAAAGTCTCATTTAATTAAAACAAAAGGCAGTAATAAATGCAGACAAACACTGTACTGTACAAATCCTGGTTATTCAGAAAAGAACAGAAGCATGGGCCATTCATATGATAGATCATCTAAAAATCATTCATACATTTTAAATCTCTTTAATTCACACTAAGCCAGAAGCCCTGATTAGCTCAGTGAAAAGCGTGAACCACAGAACATTTTTAAAGAAATATGTCTGAAGAGTTCAACTGAACTTGAAATGATTTTTTTAAATCACAAAACCTCTTCTGCACATCACAAATGCCAGCAGTTTATTTCAAAGAATTCATGGGTTCCTCTCAAGCAAACATTATTTGAAAAGATATTTAACTTAATGTATCATTTCTTTACTAATTTCCACCCAACCACCAAATATTCATGTCAAGAAGGTTGGAAGATAGTTCAAGCAATGGAAATAAACTGAAACTGTACTTAATACATGTCCAATGGCCATCATCTGCCTCAGCTTCCTTTGTAGCTGGGACTAGAGGAGCCCACCGTAATGCCCACAATGCCTGGCTATTTTTGTTGTTTGTTTATTTGTTTGTTTGTTTCTTTAGCAGGCTTAGGCCAGGTTTGAACCCACCAGCCCCAGCCTCCGTGCATGTGGCTGGGGCACTAACCGCTGAGCTACTGGCACCGAACCCCATCATAAGATTTAAAATGGTGCCTGTGGTAATGACAGAGGTAGAAATAGTTTTCGGGTCTCCCATCAGCCACACCATCATTTTCTCAAATTCTCTAAGCACTCTGTGAAAACCTGAATTCATTTAGCTGTAGCTGCTATATGGCAAGACGTGACTGTGAGTATCCAATTTTCCTTTAGCAAAGGAATACAAGTATCTGCAATTCTGAAAAGCAATATGCATGTCAATGAATATTGAATTCTCCATCATATTCTACTCCTGGTAGGGCCAGCCCTAACACACATCTTCCTGGCCGTGCCTTTATCCTTTATCCTTTCCTGAGTGCCATAAAAATATCTAAAGTATTATAAAAAAAACTATCTACCTTGAACTCAGAATGAGTATTTCTTTATGTTACATAATTCTATGTAATTCTCAATCTTTCTAATAACTATTTGAAACATCTTTTTAAAAAACAGTTTGCTAATATGCTCTATAATAGGAAAAGATTGAACACATAATTTAGACTATTATAAGAGTATAATAATTTTCAAGGGAAAATTTTTTCTTTGTGCTCTGAGGGTTCACTGAATGTTACTGAGAAGCGGCAGATTAATGATAGAAAAGGCATATGAATTTATTTGATCACAGTTTTACGTGACATAGGAGCATTTGGAATGACGTTTGACCTAAAGCTCTAACAGAAATTGTCTATTTTTACGATTAGGTTTATCACACTATGGACAGTTGTGTAGAAACGTGATTAGACAAAAAGGATATGATCTAATGTCAATAGATTGAGTGGAGAAACCAATAAGGTCCACCTCTTTGGATTTTTCTTGGCCCCCTGAAAATGTTGGGGTTTTATTTTTCTGGGTATGCAGCAGGACCCTCTCTGGGATGGGCGTCTTATGACCTATAATCAAACAAGGTAGGTCAGATTGTTTGTGTCAGTTTTTACACAGAAAGATGGGAAGAAAGTGTAATATTTTTAGTTTTCATAGATGGATTTGGAAAAACAGGGCTCTGGTTTCCAAGACCCACCTTGGGAAAGAGGGATTCTACTTTCTTCAACTAGCCTCGGGGGGAAAGGAGGGCTGGAAAGGTCAGAGGAAAACTTTTGTTTCTGATACTGCCTCTGAGGCCCTCATTTTGGGGTATCATTTTTTGAGCCCCAACACTATATACACCTTAGGATAGGTAGCAACTTTTATTTGTTTTGAATTTATTTTGTTCTTGCTGAATTTATTCTCTTAGAACAATGGATGTGGTTAAGATTTTAAAAATGTAACTCATTTCCCTCAGTTAATGCATGGGGGGCTATGGATGAAGCAACAGAGCAGGGGCAGAGCCAGCACAACTGGCCCCCACATTCCTGCCCTTGGGACTGTCCTCCTGTCTCCAAATCTGAACAAAGATCCTACAATACAATAAGCTCTTTTTAAAACTTCACATCTCACTTTATGTATTAGACCATGTTGGTATCCACCATTCTGTTTGAAATACTATAATTAATCCACAAAATATTACACGGGCATGAACCAGCTTCTGGCTAGACAGAAGCCTCAGGTAGCCTGAAGAGTTTCTGTGCACTGCAGAACAGGCTTCCCAGGGTGATCCTACAGTTGAGGCTGATCCTCAAATCAGTGGAAGCTGACTTGTCCCATGTACAAATCTGTAGAACTACAAATCTGTGTGTGTATACATTTGCACAAATCTATAGATTTAGATTCACAATTACAAGATGGAGGAACAGAAATAACCTTAACTCAATGAAAAAGAAAATAATAGAATGAAATAGAGAAGAAATCCACAAAGGTCAAAGCCAGGTGCACTAATGTGTATTGCTATTATAGATAATAACACTAACGATCAAGCTCTTCAAATAAATCATGGTCCAAATTCTTTGTTTGGAAAATATTGTTCCACTGTCACAATCTCTTATTAACAAGAATTGATCCCTCCTCTCTCCCTCACCCTCTCCTACTGCAGCCCAGCATTCTTCCAGGCTCCACCCAGACCCAGAGCTAGTGTGTCCGGACGGCACCCCCATGGGTTTAGGCTGCCCTGTCTGTAAGTCTCTCAAGTGCTACTTTCATGGAGACTATTCTATTCCAAATATCCCTATCTTAAAAATGTATTAACAATAACAGTTAAAAATCTGAAGTCTCAGACAGAGGTTTAGGTCACTATATAAGGCATTATAAATTTATAGACCAAACTAGCCAGGGAAGAAAGTCTGGAACCATAATGTTATGCATGAGTGGGTGTCACGGAGAAGAGCCTCAGAGTTCCTAAAACAAAATACTACCATAAAGAATAATAAATAAATCAAAAAGAAACCAGAAGCTAATTGTCTGTTGTTATTATAACTATCTAAAGATGAAATGTTCCAATGTGCAAAATGTTTAGAATTCTACCAACTTAATTCCTTGCCAAAAATGTGTAACTTATTGTCATCCTAGTTAATAGTCATCTTTCTTCTGTGTAGATGGATCTCTAGTTTTATAAAGGGAACAAAAGAGATCCATGTTACAGAAATTTGCTTTATGGACAACTTAGCTATAGTGATTCTCTAAACTAAGGGATAGACATTCAAGAATGTCTCTTTAACTATTTTCATCAGTCTCAACAATATAAGGTAGACTAGAGAAGACTAGGTGGCTAGATTAAAATTTCCTTTAAAGTCTGGTTTTTCAGCTTGAAGACTGCTGTTATGGGTTGAATTATTTCTCTCAAAAAGATGTTGAAGTCCTAACCCCTAGTACCTATGAATGTGACCTTATTTGGAAATAGGGTCTTTGCAGATGATCAAAGATGAAACCATCAAAGTAAGCCTTAATTCATTACGACTAGATTCCTACGCAAAGGGAAAATTTGGACAAAAAGACACACACAGAGGGAGAACACCGTGTAAATATTGAAGTTACACTCTCACAAACCAGGAACTACCAGAAGCTAAGAAAGAGCCATAGAACAGATCCTTCCTTAGTGGCTTCGAAGGGAGGTTGGCCTTGATCTTGGACTTCCAGCCCCTAGAACTGTGGGACAGTAAGTTTCTGTTGCTTGAGTCACTCACTTTGTGGTACTCATTACCACAAGCCTAACAAAGTAACGGAGCCTTTGTGGTATTACCCCTCCTTGGACTGCTAGGAAAATATCCCTTCCTATAACTTCATACTTGAAGGAGGCTTAAGAAAACACGAGAAAAGGAAACACATGGGTCTATCTTCATTCAATAATCCAGCTCACTCCAAAATATAACAAATAAAAAGATATGCCTATTTAGTTTAATAATTAAAATGTACTTACAGAATAATGTTCACTTACTTAAAGAGGAAAAAAAAACATAGCAAAAACAAAGCCCCATCTCAGCAGTGTTTTCCAAGTAAAATTGTCATAAATATTTTTGAAAACTTTTAAAATGGTAGTTTGATAAAAGAGTAAAAAAGTTTCCTCTTATCACGCAAATCCTTTCTCATTATATTACTGAACTTCACAGATATACAGATAATTAATGTTAGTCATTCCACTGTTCTGGAGGAAGAGAAAGAACAGCATGCTGGAAACATCAAGCTATTGTTAGACTCTTGACAGAAAGCAAACTTAAAGTTGCAAGTGATACACAAATTTCAATGTATAAAAAAATCCCATTATATACTGGACTATTCAGCAACAATTAGTATACACATCTGACAGCAAATTAAATATCAATACTATGTCTTACAACAAAGGCCACACTGGAAAAATGCCTATTTGAATTATAAAATAAACAACCTCCCCCACAATATCTGAAAACAAATGAATGGGGGGAGCTGTTAGTTGAATTTTTAAGGACAGGAGGGAATGCTAGGTTATTCTGATGTTATTTTTTCTACACCCTGTTTGACAGTACAAAGGTATACTATTTTTATCTATAATTATATTTGCCTTTTAAACTTGTTATATCATTGCTACATAGAAGATTTTATTCAAATCATCCCAGGTCAAAATGAAATCAAATCATCTTTTAGAATACAGGGCATTCCCCTGAACCAAGATCCATCTGAGCCATATGTGCTTCCATTAGTTCACATCTATAATTCATATTAATTGTTCATTTATTATTCATGTAAATACTTTTAACACCAAGAAAAAACCTCAGTTGGTTTAGTTCACAATGTGAGTGCATCCTCTGAATAAGCAATTTTAGCCATTTACATTGTGCTTATTAGAAATTTATAAATGATATAAATTATTCCTTTGTTTAAAACATTATATGATATCACACACACAGAGTCTATCCATAGTTACATTATGCTAATAATGCTGAGTTATTAGCATAGTAATTAGCATAGTTATATTATGCTAATAACATACTCATATAACTCTAGCAGGAAATTTCACAAATTGTGTGTATCTGAACCATCCACACATAAGTAGACGTTACAGGTATTATCATTTTGTTGCATCCACTGAGTGATGAAAATAAAACCAAATAATAATCCTATTACCTGTCTCACAGACTGTGTACCACAGGGAAGGTAATGAAAATACTTATTCTTCTTCTGACATTCCACCAGAGAATGGCTGTCCTCAACCAGAGGACACAGGTGATTTCTTATACATCTTTGTAAATGCTACATCTCAGGAAACAGTTAATGAATGAATGAAATCTATCCTTGCCCTTTTAGAAGAATCAGCATTCTACTCTTTGTGTTCCCTCTGGGAATCCTAGCAAAAAGTATGGAGGCTACATGTGCCTGTGTGGCTTTTAGTGGGGGACTATCACAGCTTTGGTACTTTGTATACAATAATTGTTTTAAATACTGATGTGGTGATTTGCAGGACAGAGAAGAGGAGACTTCCTGGGGAAAAAAAGAGACTAAAGAGGCGAAAATAAACAGTTCCTGATTTTCTAATAACAGTATGTCAACCACGTAGAAGCCAATCTAAATCAACCGTTCATACAGTATACAACCAAGAGGTAATTTGTCATGCAGACTAGAGTGGGAGGTTTCAAAGGACTGCTTTCTTTACAAGTTAATTCAGGGTGAGGGGGAAGCTTAAAAATTAGAATTGAATCACATTTACCTAACAACGGAACTAACTTCAGCATTCTTATCAACTGTGGAATTATTTCACATATAAATCTATCAGTAATGTTTGCCTGCAAACAGCATCTAAAACTAAGAAAACCTGGGTGCCCCCTGTGGCTCAAAGGAGTAGGGCGCTGGCTCCATATACTGGAGGTAGCAGGTTCAAACCAGCCAAAAAATTAAAAATAAAAATAAAAAAAAACTAAGAAAATTTGTCAGCCAAATCAGAATCTAAATGTTATTTATCTAGCCATGAACTAAAAAATGGGCTTAGCATTTCACAGCACAACTTTGTACATTACTTACTGCTATCTTTTATGTGTGTCAAGTTTCTCCAATACAAGCCCCACCTATACTCCTTAGCACACTCTTTTGGGTCTCCTCAACAAATACTTCCCTTGCTCTCCTTGCCAGCTGAATCCTCAGATGATGCAGAGGTTAATGTTAATTAATCCAGGCCATTGAAGTAATTGTATCTGCCTTCCCAGAGAGCATGGGGAAGGAACATGTGATCCAGTCTGGGCCAGGGAAATGTGGGAGGAAGTCTGTAGGGAAATTCCAGGAAGGTTTCCTTACTCTTTCAAAAGGACATACTTGAAGAGGGGGCCTTCTCTATTCTTCTACAGGTTGTTCAATAGGTAAGCCCAGAATCACCACCCGCCTAAGGATAAAGGCCACACTTTGAGGACAGATGATCTGAGAAAGTAGAGGAACAGACTGGCACCATGTTGGAGCCTGCCTATCAGGGCTTCATTTAATATGTACAATAAATGTCCTCTTGTGCAGTCATTTTGAATAGGGTTTTCTATTCTCTGCCATCAAAATCATTCTAATTGATCCAAGCCACATCAATACCCAAACTTGTAATTATTATTTGTCTTTTTCCAAATTATCCACAACCATCTTGTACACAAATTTGTATTTATCTCAGAATGTACACAGATTTTGTATTTATCTTTTCCCCTTAACATATCATAATCATTTTTCTATTTTTCTATATATTACATATATATAATCTTTACATTCATCACTTTAGCATCTGCATAATATCCATCAAACGAAGTTACCTGTGAGTGGTACCTTATTACTGGTTATTGGTTTCTCCTCACAGTTACAAACCAAGTTGCTTTTACAAAATTTTCCTCAGCACACACACATACACATTCACACACCCTCCACAGGGAACACATAAGTATATACATTCCCCCAGCAAGAGCTCATAAAAGGCAATATAAGTAGATCTTTTCTCTTCTTAAAAAACAAAACAACAACAACAACAAACTCTTCAAACTAGTTAAGAGTCAGATAATGGTCCCAAATCTAAATCTTTTACATCTGCTTCAGCCCGAAAAACAGACTGAGGTCAATATTTAAAATTCAGCCAAGAAATGTATCAGATGTGGTATTGCAAATAAATGTTTCTCAGCACCTGCTACATAGAATCAAGACGCAGCATTAGGAGGGAGTGGAAGAACAGCTTTCAGCTAACTTTTTAATTAACACACTCTTGAAACAACAGATGGACTTCAAAGAGTACAGCCTGTAAACAATAGTATTTGGCCACATGTCCCTGTCTCTGAATCAAGAATTGGGACGGGTAGGCGTATACGAAGAGATTAGCGTGACATGACAGAAAGTCAGACCTATGAATCATTCTCTTATAAAAATATCAGCTATCAGAGCTTTATCACTATTCTTTATCACTATTCAGCCACCTATGATGGCTGCTTAAGAAAAAGGGGAGTTCCTAGCACAGCATCAAGCACGT
>NW_003852559.1:2413595-2414531 GCF_000181295.1 Otolemur garnettii | reverse complement strand
GTCAACATCATCATCACTCAACACTGCACATTCTGGGTGAGTTCTGGGCCCTCTCCAGGTTTTTCCTGACTGTGACAGAGGGTTCTCAGCATCTAAATCATCTTGACTGCTCATCAGAAATGCACATTCCTATTTTAAATTTTAAAATGTTAATGGAGTATGAACATTTTTGTTACCTTCCCACCCTTTATGATGCTTAAGTTGGAGTTCTTAGTTTACCCATCACCCAACTAGTGTTCATTGTACTGAGGTTTTTACACTTCCCCTTCTCTTTCTGCCCCCTTCTTAATTTCCAATAACCATCTCTTTATGCCCATGCATGCCAGTTTATTAGTTCCCAACTATTCCAGAGTACACGTGGAGTTTGTTTTTCAATTCCTGAGATACTTCACTTAGGATAATGGTCTCTGGTTCCATCCAAGCTGTTACAAATGACATTATTTCATTCCCTTTTGTGGCTAAGTAGTATTCCATTGGGGGGTGAGTATGTGTTTATATACCTCATTTTCTTAATCCACTCATGAATAGATGGGCACTTGGATTGATTCCACATCTTTGCAATTGTGAGCTATGCTGCAATAAATACTCAAGTAAAGGTATCTTCTTAATAAAATAACTTCTTTTCCTTTGGGTAGATACCCAGTAGGGAGATGGCTGGATCAACTGGTAAGTCTACATAGAAATGCACTATTCATATTTATGATCCAGATCTGAGAAGAAACTCAGCCTAGACTGCAGCCTCTGAAGCTACAATCCAGGAATCTGCATCTTAACAAGTCCCTAGGGGATTCTAATATTCACTATGAAAACTAATTCCCTAGGTGGATTCAGGGTATTCCAATCCCTAGAATGAATTTTTATTACTAATTTTCAAGTTTCATAAAACAAGGGCCCAGGCATCCCCTCTCCTGCTCTCTGCCATTTGAGATACTGGAA
>NW_003852559.1:2411268-2413069 GCF_000181295.1 Otolemur garnettii | reverse complement strand
TTTTTTTGTAAAGAATAAAACTGGGTATTTTTAAAAAGCATAAGAGACTAGGAATCGTGTGCATTGGATGAAGATAATTCTCTTTCTCTCTTCCTTTTAGACTAGTTCATAAACTACAAAATAGACACCACTGATATTTCTACATGTGCATCCAAGTAAGAGCTATAGCAAAATGAGCTGTGAAGTGAAAATGTACATATCTAACCCCATTTTCCCCTGCACACCTGGTAATGAGGCCTTTTGGTATTTTCATCAGTAAAATGCAGGAATGCTCTTACAATGTGGCTATGAGAAGTAAGAGAGAAAATGCACATAAAATGCTTAGTCCAGCATCCAGCACAGAGGGAAGGTTCATTGAGTGCTAGCTGTTATTATCAGGCCAGCTTGTTTGCACACATGCTCAGAGCTGGAAAGATCTTTTAATCTATTAAAAACCTGCTTTTCTCTAGATGAAGAAACCAAAGCTCTAAGAGTAAGAGTCTTACCCACTAGTGCATAGCTACTGGCATGGCCAAAGCAGGCACCAGTATTTCTAAAGCACAAACCACTATTCTCTTTACCACTCTGTGATGTTGTTTTCTTTCCCCCCACCCCTCACTGAAATGCAGGACCAAGAAAGCCCTAAGATTCAGAATAGTCCAGTCATCTCAAAGGGGTGAGTTATGCCTAACTAGACCCACAGAATAGGAAGGTTTAGTTATCAAGATTGAGTCTGTGAAAGTAATCTGATTATTAGATAGCTGATTGCTTTCCTATCTTTTTTTTTTTTTTTTTTTTTGGTGGTGGTGGTAAGAAGGACATTTATCTCCCATCTTAGGTGGTTTCTTTTGTTTCTCTTATGTTCAATCACTTTATTCCAGGAAGTAAACACAACTAGTAGGCAGTGTTTCAGATTCTGTTTGGAGAGAGCTAGCTATGAATAATGAATAGATTTAAATTTCTATTCTTTTAAGAGGGTGGGGTGGCTGGGACTCCAAAGACAAACAGCTACTTTCCTCGTATGGAATGTAAAGCTGAAAGAGTAGTATGTCAGAAAGAGAGCACTGTAATCCCTCCTGGGCTCCATCCTATCCAAATGCCATCCCTCTAAATCACGACAATCTTTTTAACCTTAAATCCCCACCCCCTTTTTTACATATACATGTGTTTGAGTATATTTTAAGAGAAGTTGTATATTCTCTCCCACACAATTATTTCCCAATAATTCTCCATCCACATCTATTTATAAAACTAAGAATAATATGAAGATTAAAAAAAAGGTCAATGTTTGCTAAACATGAGATTTCACTACAAATAATCTCTTACAGTAAATAATGAGACAATGGTAGGGCTCTTTGCTTGGTGTTACCTCAAATTCCTTTTAGCCACATTGGCATTCTGTCCATGAAACACGAGTATAGCGATGACTTCATTCTTCAGGATGAAGGATAATTGATCTCAACCTTCCTTCCTATCACTTTCCCTTAACTCAAAGCGCTAATGCTATTGAAGGCAGAGATAAATAAAATTTCTGTAGGGAAAGAATGACATTGAGGAAGCTAGCCTCAAAGTTACCACCAAAAGGGACAAAGTACATGTTTCAGGGTCTCAACTCACGAAACCTCTGCCCCACAGCTTGGATGGAAAGCTGCCAAAAAAAATTTTAAGGGAAATTCAAACTTTGAAGGACATAAAGGTTTTCTTCCCCAGTTGTTAAAGGAAGTTAAAAACCATGTAACATTAAACAAAATCACAGCAATTCAAAATGAAACACTGCTCAAAAGCATATTATTTACACTGAACTTATAACATGATTTTTTAT
>NW_003852559.1:2409880-2410787 GCF_000181295.1 Otolemur garnettii | reverse complement strand
TCCAAAGCACTCACATCTACACAAACTCACACGCACAAACACACGCACACACACAGGCCAGAAGACAGAGCATATCCAGAACCTCAGAGCTCGGCATCTTGCTCAGAAACTGTCACCCTAACGACCTTCGCACAAAGCACACCTGGCTAGCTTACCTTACCGGTAACTCAGCGGCAATCCACTATCACCCCAGCAAGGCAGACCCGCAACAACGCACCCTCGCACTCCCCTAAGACCTCCACGCCCGCCCCAAGCCAGGCTGGCTCCAGGCCAGTCCCGATCGCCGCCACCGCCCCGAGGCCACTCACCGCGTCTGCAGTCGCAGTAGCCCCAGTCCACCTTGCCGTAGGCGTTCCCATAGAAGCACCAGGGTCTGCCCGCGCTGTCGGGGCTCCGACAGAAGTTGTGGCGCTGCCCACGCAGCTGAGCCCAGCTCCCCGGGGGCGACCGCTCCAGAAAGGGTGGCACCTCTGCCCAGCGCAGACAGGGGGCCCCGAAGTCCGTCACGTTGACCCAGGGCTCCCCAGAGGGGCAGCCCCCGGGGTACGGGCGGGGCGTGTGTCCAGCCTGGAAGGCCTGCAGGCGCTGCGCGGGGAGCGCCCGCGGGGGACGCGGGGGGCGCAGGGGGCGCAGGACAAGGGGTGACGGTGGTGTCCTCTGTGGCCGCTTTGGTGAGGGAAGGTAATGAGGGTGCTGGGGACCCGGGGAGAGCGAATGGCGGTGGTGGTGGTGGTGGAGCGGATATCTGAAGACTGGATCAAAGCCTATCACTTCGGAGAGCGCCCCTAAAATCAGAGCCACCACGAGGCGGGCGAGCGTCATGGTGCCAGCGCTGCGGGGTTTGGTCCATACTCCGCCGCTTCTCGGGGTGAGAAAGGGAGGAGAAGAGGGGGCGGAGCGGGGCTAT
>NW_003852559.1:2381882-2409700 GCF_000181295.1 Otolemur garnettii | reverse complement strand
GCGGCGGGACCCGAGCCCCAGGTAGCGGGCGGCGGCGCGAGCCCGGAGCTCTGCCCCCTGGCTGTGGGCGCCGGCCGCGTAGTGTCTCCCGGAGCGGGACCTCCGCCCGGCCCGGCCCGGCCGCTGCTGTCAGCCTGCCCCGCGGGGCCAGCTGCCGAACTGTCGTCCGCTCCCGGCCGGAGCCAGCCGGAGGGTGCCAACGCGGGGGACGATCTTGGCTGCCCCTGGCCAACAGGCAACACCAAGTCTGGCATTTCCCGACTCTGGCACCGGTCCCTACTGCCATCTCTCCTCTACCCTTGTCCCGGATCTTCTTTTCTCTGTTTTGAAATCTTTAGAAAAGTGTGGATGGATCTAGATGTAACTCTGCCTTGACAGCTCCCAGGATAAAAGTTATCAAAGCCCACGCGGGATAATAAAGCCCTTTCACGGAACTGCGAGCTCTTCAAGGACAAGACCACGTTTTATTCAGCGTGAGATCCCCGGGCTTAACACCCTGTGCCCCAATAAACATTGGCTGAAATTAAATTCCTGGACCGACCCGACCCGGGGAAAGGAGCTTGAGCCTTTCTACTTCCTGCCTCCCACTTTCCACCCGCGGCCCTGGACAACACCAGTTGTTTGGTTATTATTGGGATCCAGCGAGGTCCTCTTAATACCAAATTTCCTCTCTAACCAGAGAAGACTTCATCCGTCCCTGTCTCCATCCTATCCAGAAAGTCCATCCCCGTGACACCTGCCTTGTTTTTTACAGGGCAAGGGGACTGGAGTTGAGCCTATTCATTTGCCCTTAGCTTAGTAGGGCCTTTTCAACACTCTGGGTGTTGCACACCTCCCACCCTCGGGTCCTCCCAAAAAAGTTGGCTTAGAATTTAAAAAAAAAAAAAAAAAATCACCGGAGCTGCATGTTATAGAATTTCCGCTTTCAACTGTTCCTGACCGTGCCACTAAAGTTAAACAAGGAAAACAAAGCCCATAAAGAATGTAATATTTTAGTTTCTGGCGTGATCATGTTTCATTGTGAGGGAGGAATACTGTTCCATAACGTACTTTAAAGAAAACTTGAACAAAATGTAAAGGTTTATTGTTAAAACCTAGGTTTCAATGACAAACTGAATTAATTTCTTACACCCAGCTTTAAATAATGCATCTTTACTATTTGTGATTCATTTTATTGGATTTTATTTTTCACTCCTTTTCATGAACTATTTGATTTTACTTCAGAGAGAATTAGGTTAAAGGAATGGTATTAGGAATCCAAAGATGTTATTTGTCAAATCTTAATTCAAGATGTTTTTATCCATTATTTTGCTTTTTATTAATTCTTTTCTTGTTCCAAAAGCATGGTTGAAACTGTACTTGTGAACACTCTGGGAGGCCAAGGCGAGAGGATAGCTTGAGATCAGGAGGTCAAGACCAGACTGAACAAGAGTGAGACCAAATTGCTACAAAACAATAGATAAATTAGCTGAGCTTGGTGGCATGTATGAACCTGTAGTCTCCTACTCTGGAGGCTGAAGGAGGGGAATCATGTAAGCCCAGGAGTTTAAGATTACAGTGAGGTATGATGATACCATTGCTCACTGGTCAGAGTAACAAAGTCTGTCTCAGGAGAAAAAAAAAAAACCTTTCAGGCCAGCTTATTTGCTTGTCTTACTAGGAGCTGACAGAGTTCACCAATCACAGATTCCTGAAATACTGGGTGGCGACTGTAGGAGCAAGCAGCCCTCTTCTTCCTAGGTGTGGTAGGTATAGGAAGGGGGTATCTGCACCCTCAATGGCCAGGGAAGCGGGAAGGCTCATCTTGGGATGGTTGGTGGCTGGCTTCCTGGGACTCGCTCCCCTCCATCCCCCTCCAGTCCCCTCAAGACTCCTGTTCTCCTTTCACACTTCCTGGAGATCTGAAGGCAGACCCAGTTTTCACACCTTATAGGGACTAATGAGAGGGAGGTAGATAAAAGAGGCAATTGTTGGAACTGAGCTCCAGAGAGGGATTTAGCTGGGGCAGTCTGGCCTGTCCTTCAGCCACCTGTAATGAAGAGAAACCGAAGATTCTCCGAGGCCTCCTTATACTTAACAGATTATCAAGTTGACATGTACAAAGTAGAGTTACCCACTAAAAACTCCACATCTGGAT
The DNA here is from genome assembly GCF_000181295.1 of Otolemur garnettii. Taxonomy (NCBI): domain Eukaryota; kingdom Metazoa; phylum Chordata; class Mammalia; order Primates; family Galagidae; genus Otolemur; species Otolemur garnettii. The sequence continues at coordinate 2,407,563 of NW_003852559.1, read as the reverse complement.
TCCATGATATGCACTTTAAAACATATCTTCTTGGTAAATAAATAGCGTTTGTGCTAGGCCTTCCTTGCCTTCCAAGGCAAAGTATAGATCCATTCTTTACATGTGACTCCCCTCCTCTGCTAACATTTTCTCTTCCTCTCTTCTTTCTGTCCTCCTTGCTGCTACCAACATGCAGATATTTAGAATTTCCAGTTTCCAATTCAGTCTCTGAAATGCATTTCTCCCACCCACCTCATCATATCACAGTGTGAAGGGAAAGCAGGGTAGGGGCTTTACAGGAAAAAATTCTTTCCTTCTATTCTATTAGGCCATCCCCTAGTCCCTCCTCTGATTCTCAGCACCCTCCATCATAGGTCTTAAAGCCAAAGGGGCAAGGCAAACGGGGCAATTCCATCTTGTTACCACTGTAGGAATTCCATAGCTCATTCTTCTCCACAACGAGGTAGCAAGGGGAGAGAACAGAAGGAAGTGTCACCTTGCAGGCCCTCCCCACCACAACATTTGGAAGTCCCCAGGAGGCTCTCATAATTCCCTGTCACTTTTGTCACCTCTGATTTTTTTGGCACCTTTGCTTTCTTTGAGCCCAAGCAAACATATTGACTAGCACTCTAAGAATTCAGTTCCCCCTAACCTCATAGACTATTCTGGTGGCATCTAGATCCAGAATTGGGAAGCTAGGGAAACGAAGAGAGGAGTGTCCCTGTCCATAACACAGTGGGCAGTGTAGACAGTCTTGGTGGTGGGGGTGGGATACACATACATCTGCGTATTTGTACTTTCCCGTGGAAACTATATTATATGTGAACATTTGGTTCTATAGTGGTTTAAAGGATCATTTTACTTTACATAAGTGATGGGCTGAATAGCTCTTGTGTAGTTTGATTTGGAAACAGCCAATATGTATGTTATTTTTACAAAATTCCAAAAATCAACATATGAAATAACTTTTGGAAAAGGCCCATTTACAATTTAGATACTGTCTGTATTTGGAAAAGCTAAGAGCTTTTAAACAGATGGCATAAAGCAGTGTTTACTTTTACAACTCCAATTGCAAAAACCATGTTAAAAGAACACTGAGCATTGCTCTTTCACATCAAAGGGGAAAAAAAATCAAATAATACGAGGGCCTGTGTAGAGCCTGTGGGAGATCCAAAATGATAAGATATTGTCAGGCCTTTCAAGGGCTGAAAAACAAATAAGTGATAATATAATATTTAGTTTAAAATTTAACAAAATAAGAGAAACTTTCAGACAATACATGATGAATTGCTGAATTAATGGCACAGTGATTCAGGGTCAGAAGCCCCTGTTAGCAGAGGGTCCCTGGCAGTGGAGGTAAAGTTTATACCTCTGCCTGCCTTGAGCCATGAGGAGGTCTGAAGACCAATGATTGCAGCAGCAATCATGGTAGGCTGTTGATTTTATATATGGTGTCCCAGAAGAAAAGAAAAATTCTACTGATTCATTGTGTCTTAATGACCTTAAGAGTCATTTGATCTCTATTTTTTTATTGTTTAATATTGAAATTTATAAAATAGAACAAAATTCTTTTTAACTTTGAATTTTTTTTTTAAATGCGTCTAAACTTGATACAATTCCTATGTGGAAATTAGTTCTATAGAACTCGTAGGATTACCCAAATTATATATACTAATAGGTGAGAAATATACAGACGGTGCCCCAAAAAAACATCTATGAAGTCAGATAGTTAAGTTCATGAACTCATCCAAGAAAAAAATGCTACATATCTCACTGCTGAATAACAATATGGTCACCTTCAAAGTGCTCCCCTTGGAAAGCTATACACTGACCCCAGTGCCTAGTCTACCCTTCATGGCAATTTTGGAACTCTTTCTCTGGAATGGCCATCAGAGCTGTTGTCACATTACCTTACCCTTGATGCCCTGAATATCATCAAAATGTCTTCCTTTCAATATTTCCTTTACCTCGGGGTAAAGAAAAAAGTCCTTGGGGACCAGATCAGGTAAGTAGGGAGGGTATTCCAATATAGTTAATTGTTTACTGACTAAAAACTCCCTCACAGACAGAGCTGTGTGAGCTCTTTGAGTGCCTTCAAAACCATTTTGTACACAGTTTTCTCACTTTTTTCAGTTAAGATTTTCCTGTATCTCTATGGATGTTTCCTTGGCCTGCCATACTTCTCAGTCAGCTCACAAGTTTTACGCACAATTTGACAAATTTCCGCAATGTTTTCGTCAGTTCTGCCCATTACTGGATGCCCTGATCTCTCTTCATCAGTGACACTTTCTCTCCCCTCAGAAAAATGTTTAATCCATTTGTACACTGCCATTTTCTTCATGGCATTATCCCCATAAGCTTCGATTAAATGTCCCCGATTTCACTTCCATTCTTGCCAAGTTTAATCAGAAATTTAATGTTTGTTCATTGCTCTAATTGCAGCTCTGACATTCTCAAGATGGCCACAAAACCACACAATAACAATAATGAATTCTACTTAGCAAGACACCACCGCAAATCAACATGAACACAGCTGTGAGACACTGATATGCCAAGGTTATAAAACCAAGTTGTTTATACAGTGCTGCCAACATAAGCTCATGGTAGCAAGTTCAAGAACTTAATCGTCAGACTGTATATACATTTTAAGAAAGGAAGCAACTATGTTAAAATTTAATACTCAAGTCACATTTGACTTCTGAAATTACAAGAGATTCAAGATATAATACATGAGTGGCACCTGTGGCTCAATAGGGTAGGGCGCTGGCCCCATATGCCAGAGGTGGCAAGTTCGAACCCAGTCCTGGCCAAAAAAAAAGATATAATATACAAGATAACAAACATTATCAGTATACATTGAGTATTAAAATTTAATGTATTTTGTTTATTTTTGATGTGTACTTTTTTGACACCCTCTGTATGTACATATGCTGTTATAAAAACATGTTGGGGTTGGACTCAAACTATGCTTAATCTGACTTTAGCCTTTAATCTCTTGGAGTTTCTTAGACAAATTCCCTGTGTAAAGGGAATGGTAATAGTACTTGCATGATAGATCTCAGTGAGAGATAGAGAATTCATGTTACCTGTGGAACAGAGCATTTCATAAATGTCAACTATGGATGGTATGGTGGACTAGATCAGTAACTGCCTTTTAATTCTTAACTACACAAACTGAGTCATCCTGTGAAAACCTACATGTGAGGCAGGAAGTTTGTCCACATTTCTCTCCCCATCTTGCCTTCTTTTCACTGCCCCTTGGTGGCTTCACCTTTAAACCAAGAGCAATCATGGGGCTGCCCTAGGTCACCTCACGTGAGCTCTTGTCCTCTCTCCTGTGTTTTTCTCTCTCTTCTTCTCAACAAGCCTTATTTCTGAAGGCGAGTGAAATACTTTTCAAGTTAAAACACTTCCCTGAGAAGTTTGCCAAGTATAATAAGTGGTTTTCAAACCTCTCAGTCTTCTAGCTGCAAGTGGTCTGTGGTCACATAGGAAAGAAAAACTGCATGAGAACTGTTTGCCAGTGATCCTGGAATTACAGAATCTTAGAGTTGAAAAGGACTTTGCGCTCCAAGTTTCTATCAAATGCAGGAATCCTTCCAGAACTTCTGACAAGTAGACCTCCAGCTATTACTTGAAAACTAATCATAGGGAAATTCCTATTTGGGAGCCAGCACACTCGATTTCTAGAAAGTCTGAATTGTTGAAAAAGTCTTATCTTCTACAGAGCCAGAAGTTACCTCCAGGCAGAAATCTTTTTTATCTAGCTGTGGGTCTGGTTCTATGCTGCTATTGCTTAGGGGTTGGGAAGAGGTTGAGGGGGAGACTACAGTTTTGATATCTAGCCCACAGGTTCAAATCCCTGTTGAACTAATTAGCTTCTTTGCCTCTAGGGAGTGCTGAAGTCTCTTTTCTTTCCCACTTCTCTCTATCCTCAAGAAAGAGATGTGCAAATATGGAGGGGGCAGATCCAAGCACAGCAATTAGTTCACTTTACCAGAGTCCCTTAGTATTATAGTGTAAGGCATAAAGAAATCTTGTTAGCATAAATGATCAATAATCTATTCTCTCTCCTTTTGCTTAGTGTGTTTTTCTTTACTTCATCATTGGACTTCTGAAAGCTGTAAATCTGAGTTTGGGTATGGGTTGAAATGAAAAGGAGGGGAAGACACTGTTTAGCTATTTCACCTAGTTACTAGGAAACTAATTTTGGATTTGGGGGCAAAACCTCCACTAATTGTAAAGAGCTTACATTTGGGCTTGTCCTCTATCATATAAATGTCTTTTGGGTAATTAATTGGGAGAGAGGTGGCATAAAGATAGAAGTTAGGATTAATCACTGCTAAACTCTCCAAATATGGTTTGTCTGTCTGTTATATGGAGATAACAATTCTGCTTCGAACAGTTGTAAGGATTAAAAATATTATGTTAATGCTAGACACTGAGCAAGTGACTTTCATTTTACTATGTGAAGACAATTATCAGAGCCTTTCTGCTTTTTTCTAAACTAAGTATACCATCATTCTTTCTACCATTTCTTAACTTTCATGCCTTATGCTGGAATCCCTTGCTGGTTAAACAAAATTATAGCAATATCTTCATTAAACTGTAGGTCATAAGATTAAAAAGAATACCTCAGATATTATTTGACCAGTGGAGATTTCAATGAAATAAAAATGTTATCCTTATTTCAAATAACCACACTAGGATCACACTAACATTTTCATGGCCATGTAACATTTGGCTTTTACACAATAAGCACAAAGTTACTTACATTTTTGTCAGCCTGACAAAATTGTCCACATTCTGAAAAGCACTGTTCAAACTGTAAAATCTTCTCTATCCAAATTCTGCTTTCAAAAGAAGTGTTAACCTGGCACACTGTACATACGAAATTTCACAATCACAATAGCATTTTTTTTGTCCTTAAAAGCTCCTTTGTGGAAAGATTTACGTACTCCACAGTAATTAGCCCTTAGCTGGCAGCCAATAAATAGTCATTGAACAAATGAAATCTTGAAGTAAAACTCAAATGAGCCTTTTTCACTTTTTTATAATATGTTAGTATAGAATCTACAAAAGAGATCACAGACTAGCAGCCAACAAGATGAATATGCCATCCAGATCTATTTTGTTCACTAAAAACTCATTTTAAAATTTAAATTTCATGCAACATTTAAAAATCAGTAGATTACACATAAAATTACAGATTTTAACATCCCTTGTGCAACATTAGAATGCTTTTGGCTGCAAGTAAAATAAACCTAACTCAAACTGCCTTAAAATAATGTATTTTAAGGCATCACATAGGTCTCATAAATTAGTAAGTGCCAAGTTCCCCAGGGTTGATTACTCCAGTGTCTAACTATGGTGTTGCAGTCTCAGCCTCCTTACATCTTTCTGCTTGGCCATCGTCGTAATGTTAGCTTTGGCTTCAGACTGCCAGCAAATGGCAAGACATCACCTTTAGATAGAGCCTCTGTTCAGAGGAAGAAGAGAGACTTATTCTTTCAGTGCCTCTTTTTTAAGTGAAAAGAAGTCTTTCCCAAAAGCCTCTTTAGATATTTCTCCTCAAACTTTGTTGGCCAGAATTGGATCACATGCCTGTTCATAAAACATTCCTTGCCAGGAAGGATAAACTTCCTATGATTAGCTTGGACTGATTATCTGGAGTATAATAAGTGGTTGGGAAAAGACCAGCCTATGGTGCACTACAGCTTGAAAAATCAAAAGGTCTGGCAACATCACAACCCTAATCCAGAGCAACAAATGCCTATAGTTGTTTCAGTCCTTAGACCTAGAGAATAGGCCTCAGTTCACCATGGTGCCCACCCCTCACACCCAGGCCTGGCCTTTGCAAGCATCTGTGTTTACCACACATAGTTTATACTTCTTTATCTGGCAATTTCCCACTAAATTATGATGCTTCATGGGTATTTCAGCTTATGGATTCTATAAACTAATGACAAGTGAATAATTGTGTTAGTTAATTGTAGCATGCAACAAATTATTTCACAACTTACTGGCTTAAAAGAACAAGCATTTATTATCTCATAGGGTTCTGAGGGTCAAGAATCTGGGAGTGGCTAATGCATGGGGTTCTATCTCAAAGGTCATGAAGTTGCTGTGAAAATGTCAATGGGACTGCAGTCATCTGAAGGCCTGACTTGGCTAGAGGATCTACTTCCAGTGTTCCTCATGTGGCTGTTGACTGGAGACCTCAGTTACTTACCACGAGGACTTTCCATGGTGGTGCTTTACAACATGGCATTGGCATGTCGTCATGGCATACCATCACTTCTGCCATGTTGTACTGTTCACGTAGTAAACTAACTTGGGACAGGGCAGGTGAGGTCTACACAAGGATGTGAATTCTAGGAGATGGGGACTGTTGGGGGCCATCTTTGATGCTGGCTAACACAGTTATATTCTGCAACATTGCTCCAGAACAGAGAATTTAAAGATACTGTGTTTGTAATGTGGCCAAATGCAAGAATCTTGCAAATGCATTAACAATTTAATAATAATTTTCCATAAAACACAGGGTTAGCTCCAAGCAAATGTGTTTTCATTTTCTTACAATTAAGTCTCCCACCTTATTTTATAAGCAGATTCATTGTTAGTCTACCATTTGTCTGGTTACAAGAAAGCAAATGATTTTAATCCATGAATTCAGGTATCCAGAATTCTATTAGAAGACTCCAGAGTGTCCTAGCTGCCTGACAAGATTTAATATGTCACCCAAGATGGAGTTACTAATATCTTAATGGGGGCAAAAGAATGCATGGAATGGACAAAGGATTTCAGGCACCTCCTGAACTAAGACCCAGGGGAGCAGGAATTTAGATAAGGAAGATGCTTTCTAAAAATGTATCTCTTGTAAGATATCACTGGTATTAGAATATTAGTGAAGACAAAGAAACATAAAAACAGTCTATTTTGATGAGATTACTGGACTTTTTAAGTTAAATTATATTCACTATCTGCAAAACAAATAATTCTGAGCATTTTGTAATGTAACCGAGTTTCCTGTGCCTGAAATTGAGCTACATCCATTTCTATTGCTTTCCTATGCACCCACAAGCAAACAGAAAACCCCATAGCATCAAAAGGCATACAGTTATACATAACAGAGCTATAATAACTGGAAACAAAATTTGCTGGTAGAGCTAAAATCAGAATTTTTCCTCTCTCTGCATAAAACAGTTACATTGTGAAGGCTATTTGCCCTCATTTTAGTGCTGAAAGATTGGTACAATTTTGAAACAGAGACTCATTGGCAGTATTAATAGCTGAGTTGTGTAATAAAACCAACTCAGGGCAGTGAAACTATGACGCTACCACAGACTAGCCTTTATTTTTAGAAGGCTCTGCCCCATGTAAAAAGCCTTCGGATATGACTTAATGTTCATTCTATCAAACAGTCATTAGAAAGATGAAATATGGTCAGTCAACAAGAAAGACAGGGCATGGCGTAATAGCATTAGTTATGTTGGAGACAAGCTGAATAGACGACTCAATAGAAGAATTCTCAGTTCTGCTGAGGGGTCTGAAATAAGAAATCCTACCTAGTAAGGTTTTTTTTTTTTTTTTTCCTGTGAAAAGAAAATGGCTCCTAGTGTAATTGATACATCTTGTGGAATATTTATCTTCAGAAATATTTTAAGTAAATTATTTCAAAGAATCAACAATAAAACTTTGAATGACATTGACTTTTGGATCTTTACTAGGTTTACAGGGCATATAATGACTAAAACAGAAGGAAGAAACCTGTTAAGAAATACATCTCTGGTGTGGCATCTGTGGCTCAAAGGAGTAAGGCGCTGGCCCCATATGCTGGAGGTGGCGGGTTCAAACCCAGCCCCGGCCAAAAAAAAAGAAAAAAGAAATATGTCCTCTCAAAGTGAGGAGTTTAAAATGTTTGAAGAATCATTGAGAATCAACACAAAACCCTGAAAAATGACAGGTTTTGAGAAGAGTAATGACATGATTTTCAGTTTTGATTGTGACACGCAGCTGTCTTTGGAAGCTGTGATTTTGTACCTTATAATTTTCTATGCTCTTTTATTACCCAAATATGTTTGATAAAGATCTTTAAAGAGAAAGCACAAGCAGAGTAAAAATGCTTTCTAGATGTACACCCGTCTAGAAGCATCTACTTAATCACTAAAAGATGTACTGACCTTTTCATAAGGAAGGAGTTAAAAAAATACTGAATTTTAAAATGCATTCTTATGGGCAGCACCTGTGGCTCAAAGGGGTAGGGCGGCAGCCCCATATGTCAGAGGTGGTGGGTTCAAACCCAGCCCTGGCCAAAAACTGGAAAGGAAGGAAGGAAGGAAGGAAGGAAGGAAAGAAGGAAGGAAGGAAGGAAGGAAGAAAATAAAATTCATTCTTATTCTTTCAGATTTGTCTGCCTAGTTCACATTCAAAGCTGGTTAGCAGCATAAAACCTGTAGGCAGAGGAAGGGTCCGAGTGAATGTTCACACAATTTAGGTTAAATAGGAGGAGCTGACATCAGCTGAACACTTACTCTATCCCAGCCTCTGCACTAAGCACATTACCTATCGCTTATTTAATCTAGATTTATGAATCCTTCCCAAATCCTGTAACATAGGCATTATTATCCATTGGATTAAAAAAAGAAAAGGAAACTGAGGCTCAGAGAGTCTGATCAACTTGTCTAAATCTATATAGGTAGCAAGTGACTGAGCTACCTCAGCAAGCCCATAACCACTTCATTAAAGAACAGAAAATGATTTTATTTTTAATTAAATCATCCTAATTGCTATTTTCAACTATAAAATTTAGTACAGATACTTAATCTACCATTTCTCAAAGGCAAAGATCCTAGAAGGCTTCATTAACCTACAAGGCTATCTTAGACTGAGGCCTAGAATTGGGTGTTAGGGCATTGTAGCCACACAGCCATGCAATTTATGAAAGTACATTTGAAGGGTTGAAATTCTTCAGATCCCTGGTGACTGAATCTATCAGGCAGGTGTTTTGCCCTAGAGCACCAACTGAATATAAAGATCTAGACTGTTGAAAGGCTGGAAAACCAAATGGAAATATTATAACTGATGAGCGACCACCACTTGCCACTAAAGCTGAACGCCTGGACTGGTTAGGATTTTGTCACATAGGTGCATTTTTGTGGCATAATTTGGCAGCTACCAACATGAGCTATGAACTCAGATACCTTGGGTTCAAACCCATCTCAGTAGCTTAACTATCAATTTGACCGTTTTGGCAAGTTACATACCCTCATTAAGCCACCTAAAATTATTACAAGAATTAAGTGGGATAATTTTTGTATGGTACTTATCTTAGGGCTGGGCTTTTTTAAAGCTATAATAAGAGAGGAAATAAGAGTATTTAAGGAGAAGAAGAGAAATGCTTAGTTCATAAGCAGCTCTTACTGAAAAAGAATAAAAATAGTTATTTGAAAATAGAGAGCCACTAACATTTTCAAGGGAATTTTGTACTCATATGCTCTGTTATGGGACCTGTTAAAGGCTGAGGTTCAAGAGGAGTCAGAATGAATCTATATTCAAAATTTGGCTCTGCTCCTTAATGTTTCAATGATATCAGACAAGTTGCTTAGTTTCTTTTTGCTCAGTTTAATCATCAGTAAAACAGAATAACTCTAATATCTCAGGAGTAATCATTGATGAATAAATAAAATAATGCAATAATAGCATAGCATCTGACATATGTTACATTTTGGATAAATGACTGTTAATACTATTATTAAAATTATTGCTAAAAGTAGGAAATAGGTTCTGAATGTAGTTATCTTCATTCTTTACGAGGGTTTTGTTTCTCGTCCTTATCTTAAATATTGTTATTGGTGTTAAATTTTAAGCCTTTTTAATTTTGTGAAGGCAAGAAGTGGAAACCTAATAAACACATGTATATGGAAAATAAAAAAAAATAAAGACAAACAAACAAACAAAAAAGCCGGAAATAGGAAATTAACATTTAATCACAGGGCGGTGAAAAGAACTTCGGCTTTTTCCTCCTACTAGCCTCAATTAAGTGGATTTGGCCACTAGACTGTCTTTTGAGAAAGAGGTTGGAGAGGTAAGTTTTGAATATGGTTTGATGAAGCCACAAATTCAATATCAGACTCAGCTTGTCCAGGAGCCAGGTAAACATTAGGCTTCCTCGTCTCAAGTGGTTGATGCATAACAGCAAGCATAACAATCTTCTGCCAAGGGAATATCCTGATCTGTAAACTCAAATGTTACCTGAAAGAGGTCTTACACTTCAGTGATTATTTTGTTAAGAAAGAAAAAAACAAAGTTTTCTTATTTCTAAAATTTTGATGGTGCCCGACCTGCACTTCTTCATGAATCCCTGGATAACCAACCACAAGAATTCAAGAAAATTCCTTTTCCTCAACCTCAGATGGATAATTTTCTATGGCTTCCATTCCAGCTATAGTTAGCTGTAAACTACTTGACTCTCTCTCATGCACCCAGGCCTTTCACATCACAAGCACTCTTTTCTGTCAGAAAAACAAAACAGTGGGGGATGTTACAATTAAGCTATGATCATCCGGAAGTTGAACTTACTAATGTTTTTAAACATTAGTAGGTAACATTATTCTGCGTTTGTCATGGTTATGGCTAAGTCACGGGATGCTGTGTTGTCTGGTGGACAGCACGTGGATTAACGATCAACTGGCATTGTATCACATTCTACTCAGTCATTTACTAGATTTTTGCTAGTCCCTGTCTGAGTCGCATCTGTGGATCATAATGCCACCTCACAGTGTTGTGCAAAGATGTCGTAACAAAAATGCTAGGACTTCATAGGCACTCAGCAGATGGTATGTTTTTGTTCCTTTTATTTTGTATAAACTCAATGTTTGCTCAATATTAGTAGAGGGTTAAAAGTTTATGCCTTTCCAAAGCATGTGTCAAGAAGCTGTTTCACAATCCAGGCTGAAGTGGAACTGGTCAGGAAAAAATGTTATAAAGCCTTGAGAACAGGCTCACCTCTAAAAACCAAAAATAAATAACTCACCTACTGTTTATTTGGGACCCTGAAGTCCAGTAAATAATACGTACTTAATTAAAATTTCAGCTACTTGGGGAAGGAAGTCAATGTTCTTTGTCTTTCCAATTCGTAGGCAAAAGAATTTAGAGCAAATTAAAGGGTTATTAAACCTTTGAGACACAAAAGAAATGAAATAATACTGCTAAGGACTAAATTATGTGCTGATATTTTTTGGGTTCTGGCACAGTTTTAACTTTTTTACTGTATTAAAAATATAAAACACTTGGGCCATTTAAATGTATGTGTTATGTAGTTGCATAAATACTTCCTGAAGGTGTTAACGAATGAATCGATGACTGCTTCACCCTCTTCTCCAGCCTGTCTAACCTTACCGGTTAATCAAGGTCCCTATTTCTTCCTTATAAATGTCCTGCTTGAAGATTGCCCATATGGCCCACAATGTTGATTAAAACAATTGCTGTTATTTTCAAAAGTACTAGACTACCTTTTAGAATTTCATACCACTCTGCCCTGAGTTTCAATTACTTGTCAACTCTGATCCAAATGATCACCCGGGAGTTTAGGTTGGAACCAATCAGTTATGATCCTAACCAGTTCTCAGAGACTACTCAATCATTATTTAATCCCTTGAGCTCCAAAATTTAGCTCAGGGCTCTCCAGAATGCCTCCAGGCTATTAGAGATAATGGATTTTGCAAAGAAGAGCAATATCATCCTCAACTTTTCATACCAGCCTGCTGGAGGCAGTGAGGCCCAATCCCATCTTGGCTGTAGACAGCCATCAAACCAAAGTAAATGCTGTGTAAAACAGATGTTAAACAATAAAATCTGTACTTCCGGCTCTTTCATATTTTTCACTTTGGGTACTCTCCTTCCCTCTCTAGAAATATGCCTCCTGCCTTAAACCCCAGGGCCTGCTTTCCTAGGTCTGATGCTTTCCAGATAATTCCTACCCAGAAATGGCCTTCAGAGTACAGCCCTTGAGCGACATTAACTTCCCTCTCCAGGTAATTCCCTCCCAGCAAAACACTTCATTATGGAACACATCGGGCTCTTGGTGTTTTCAGGTGGTACTAGTTAATCTGATAAATTCCTTTGAGGTGGACTAAAACAATCCTCAGGGCCTCTTCCTGATCTCAAAAAGCAAAACAATCTTAACCATGGCTTTTAAAGATAACTATCCACTTTGGTGTGTCACCCAAAGGAATGAGAGAAGAGGTTAAAATCCCAGCGCAGGTAAGAGGTGAAGGCGAACAACAGGTCGAGACAGATGCTTTTGATGACCAGCTGGTTGAGCAATTTGGATTCTTCTGGGTATGTGGCCCGTGAGTTTCCCACTGTTGTCCAGAGCTTGATAAAGAATCAATTTAAGTCGTTTGAGGAAAAAATAAAGCTCCCCACGTGCGGCTTTTGATTTCCTGTGGCGATTTCCAAACCGCATGGCTGGCTATTGTGCTTCCCTCACTTTCACGGCCATTCCTTCTCCTGAATGCTCTTTGTCCCTTCCCAGGGATATTTTTTCAACGCAGCATGCTTAGCCTGAAATGGTTCTTCCCCTTCCTTCGTTTTTATTTTCCTCTTTTACGTTTGTGTTCTATCATTTAAAAAAAAAAAATCCCTCTTTTGAAGTCTGTTACTTGTGTAATGGACACGCCAGCTCTGAAATTTTCCCCTCAGGAATGGAATAAAGGGGAAAACATGAGAAAGAAAGATGAAAGAATCATTGGATCTGTTTCTCATCTTCCTCTGTGGGGCTAAGGGAAAGATAGAAACCAGGCTCTCCCTCTCCATGAAAACCCACTAACCTTGGAGGTTTCCCCGGCTCCCTTGAAGGATTAAAGCCTTAATTATCTTTCTATAGTTATTAGACTCTGGAAGAAATAGCTTGCCTCTTGTTTATGCCCTGCTTTGGTGATATCATCCTTGTGATTATGGATCAGAATGGAGAGAAACAATGACATTAAATACATGTTTTGTAACTTCACCTTCTCTAACATATTAAAAGGTTAATATGCACTAAAACTATTACGTATTTGAGTTATTCTTCCAGTTGACATCTTCCTGTAATAAACACAATAGGGAATTTCTCTGAAAATTATTTATTACAAGGTAACTTTTGCCACTAATTTATAATGAAATTTACAGGTGTCAGTCTTCTGTGCGAAAAACCACTTTGAGATTAAAAACATGTGTGGTGTGATTATGAGATTTTATTTCTATTTTTCTAGAAAGCATGCAAACATGCCGCTGCGTTTTTCCCACAGTAACATTGCAATCACATGGTCTGTTGAAAGTACAATGGAGTTGAAAGTACAATGGAGAAGAAGCCTTTGTCTCCCTCTGTAAATCAGCTCCACAGAATGGCAGTGTAGTATTTCTTCAAGCTGTTGAGGATCAGCTTGTTGCTAACAAGATTTAGGTTACTACCGAGTGAGGTTTAGTTAGTGTGATAATGAGGGCACAGGGGAGATTTTCAAAAAAAAAAAAAAAAAAAAGCTGGGTTTTAATTAGATGCGAATTTAGCTAAGAAGAGGCATAGACCACAAATACCAAAAGACAACAGCTACCACTGTGTCCTGACAGCATTATGTTAGAACACAAATGTGAAATAAACAAACATAAAGGAGAAATAATGTAACGCGAGTGCCAAAACAGCTCTCAAATTTCTCCGTTTCATTAGGAAATGTTGCAAACAGAATGATAAGGAATCACCTATATTTTAGAAAAACACTAAGTATACTATAAATACATAAACAAATAATTCTAATGGGAAAATCAGCCAGCACTATTCTGACCAGTGGCTTAAAAGTCTGCCTTTTGTGCCATTTGGAAATAACAATGCCCATCACTTAATTAATTACTGGTAAAGATACATCCACTGAAAAGATGTTTTCTCTTTTAATCAACCCAGCAACCTTTGCAGGGTAGATATTTGTACAGGAGATAGATATTGTACAGGGTAGACATTTGTACAGGAGGATTCTGAGGTTTAGGGAGGGTGAATAGCGCGCAGCACCTTAACAGGAGGAACCAGGACCAAAGCGCTGTCTCCACTGCAGTCCTGCGCTGCCACCTTGGAAGCTGGGAAACTTGTAGGCAGGGAGAAGATCACGAGATTTCCACTCATCTCCAAACACATATGCAGGGTACTTTGTGAGCTGACTAGTGAAAAGGTAAATAAAAACAAATCTATGAGAGCGCTGAGGTTTCAAAAACACCCAGACAAAGCCAGTGGGTTTCAAAGTCTGAGCTTTTTCTGGGTTTCTTGATTGGGGATGAAATACAGCTGAACCTAGGAGCCCCTCAGAAAAACAGAGCCATTTGTAGGAGAAAATAAGTAAAACATGATAATCCTTTGAACTGTTGTTCTTATAAAATATAGCTGTCTCTCTCCGACAGCCAGGACATCGGTCACAACCAGTACATTCTTTTCAAAATACATCACTCAGTCCATTTAAAGTTACAAAATGTGTTACCCAGGGCAGAAATAGAGTAACAGTTGTTATGACCAAATTAAAGTCTCCCCTCAGATATCTCTTTTATTGACAGCGGTGGTGCACAGGAGCATTACAGCCTTTAAATAATGTGCTTTATTCTCAACCTATAAGATTTGGTGGGAAATAACTTCTGAAATTGATGTTGTACCCTAACAAGTAGCTTTCTAGTTAAGGATTACAGATACTTTGCTTTTTTTCTTTATGCCGTCTCTGTACTCTGTTCCATAAGTTATCACATTCCTGCAATTATTTGTGTATATCTCTCTCCCTTACTGTGAACCAATGGAGCTTGGTGTGTGATTGCTCACTACGCACCCAGAATATAAGAAGAAGAAAAAAATCCAAGATTTTATTGTGATACTAAAAAATAAAAAGAAATAAAAAGAGGAAGACAAACTACTCTTCAGAGAAGGATGTCAGACAATGAATGTAGAAAGGAAAGAGAATTAATAAGTTGCCCTTTTCCAAACACAACATAATAGCATTCAGGAAAGGGTCATTTTAACCATTGGGTGGTTAAAATATGGCTGGGGAACAGGATATTTACTGTCAAAGAATCAAAGAGCTGCTATCAGAGCAACATGGATTCTGCTAAAATTGAAACAAGAGCAAACATCAAATTTATGGGTGGAAGAATGACAAAAATCATTGATGTTTTACAAAAAGCTTAGAAGGACAATGCCCCAAAGAAATCAACTTACAAATAGATAACTACTTGTCCCTGTTAAAAAGGGACAAAACTCTGTCAAAGATGAAGCCCATAGCTGCAAATGGTCCACATCAATTTGTGAGGATAAAACATAATCTCTTTCATGAACTAATTGAAGAGGACTAACAATTAATAGCACAAACAGTAGCCAACATCATATTACATCTCACTGGCTCAGCTTACACAATTCTGATTGAAATATTAAAGTTGAGCAAACTTTCCATTTGATGGGTGCCAAAACCATTGCACTCAAATTGGCTGCAGACAAGAAAGAGCTTTCAATGGAAATTTTTAACTAGTGGGACTAAGATCCTGAAGCATTTCTGGGAAGAATCCTAACAGGCAATGAAGCATGGTGGTAGCAGTACAATTTTGAAGACAAAGTACAATCAAACTTATGGCTACTATGAGGCACAAGTGGTCCAGTCAAAGCAAAAGTAGACTGATCAAGAGTAAGGTCATGGCAAAATTTTGGTGTGCTCAAGACATTTGCTAATTGACTTTCTGAAAGGCAAAAGAATGACCATCTGATTATTCTGAGAGTGTGTGGAGAAAGTTAGCTTTAGTGGAAAAAAATGCCCAGGAGCCCTTCTCCACCATGACAAGGTTGTTTCTTGTTCTTTCCTCTCATCAAATAAGAATAATTTTGTGAAAGTTTCAGTGGAAAATCATTAGGCATTCACCTTACAGTCCTGGTTTGTCTTTTTCTACCTTCCTTTTGTTTCTCAACCTTAAAATATCTATTAAGGCGCCCATTTTGTCTTTAGTTAATATAGAAAATACTGTCTTAACGTGGTTAAATTTGCAAGATACTCAGTTCTTTGGGGGTGGAGTAACAACTGGTATTATCACTTACAAAAAGTGCCTTGACCTTGATGGAGCTTGTGTTGAGAAATAAAGTTTATATTTTCATTTTTGCCTTTTAGTTCCATTTTTCCATGAACGTTTGAAGTCCCCCTTTCAGGCTTGTAATTAGCTGAAAGCACACTTTAACTGCTCTCACCACAACAAAACGGTAAGTGTTGAGGTGATACCTATGTTAAATAGCTTGATTTAGCAGCTTCACAACATATACATGTACCAAAAAATATTGTGTTGTACACCATAGATAGATACCATTTTTGCTTATCAATTAAATGAATGAATTTTTAATAAAGAAAAGAATACAAATATGATGGGACAAGCCATTGTGCCTATTGATGTGATTCATTTGAGAAAGACCTTATATCATTGTAATATTTTTGTCAAAAAGTATTTCTAGTGATTCTAATCATGAGGAAATAATCAAGCAAATTAAACTTATGGGACATTCTGCAACACACCTGGCCCAAATGCTTCAAAAATGCCAATGTCAAGAAAGTCAAAGAAAAAATAAAAAACCCAAACAGAACACTCCTAGAATGAAAGATGCTCGAGAAACTCATCATCTAAATTTAGTGGCTAATCTTTGACCCTGGAGTTAAAAAAAAAAAAAAAGAAAGAAAAGAAAAACCTATAAATGTTATTATTAAGACAACTGGAGACATTAGAACATATGTCATATTAGCATATAGTATTAGGGGGATTTGAATATAATACAATACTATTATATAGTATTAAATACCTAAATTGCGATCATAGCATTATGTGTATGTGGAAGCATGTTTGTGTTCTGAAAGGCATGTGTCAAGGCATCAGCAATGACAGAAGCATAATACTGTGGCCGATGTTAACACTTGAAGGACCCGGGGGATGAGCATGCTTATTGTAGGACATTCATTGTATAATAAAGTTTTCTTCAATGATTTTTGGAATTTAAGAAACAGTTAAGCACTATGCACTGGGAATATAAAATGAAAAAAAAAAGTCTCTCTTCCCCAAGGAAATCCTAGTTTTGTGGAAGACATGGCATGATCAAATTGTTGTAGCATATGCTGATAGGTGCATGAATATAGATATAAAAAATACACAGTGACACAAAGAGATGTAAATCTCCAAGAAAATTAAGTAGGGAGAGAGGGAGGAGGGAGGAGGGGAGAGGTAAAAATGTACCTGTGGGTACAATGAACACTAGGAGGGGGGTGGGCACACTAAAAACCCTGACTGACGCATTCTAAAAGGTATTCACGTAACAAAAAAAAAATTGTACCCCTTGATGTTTGGGGGGAAAACCCACAGTGAAGAGAGAGAAAAATTTGTTAATAAAATTGTTATCATTATGGAAAATATCAAAAATAAAGAAAAACTGGGCTGAGAGTGGTGGCTCACACCTGTAATCCCAGCACTCTGGGAGACTAAGGTGGGAGGATTGCTTGAGGTCAGGAGTTTAAGACCAGTGTGAGTAAATCAAGATCCCATCTCTACTAAAAATCCAAAACTTAGCTAGGTGTGGTGACTGAGGCAGGAGGATTGCTTGAGCCATGAATTTGAGACTGCTGTGAGCTAAGCTGTCTAGCCCATGTGATCTCAAAAAAAAAAAAGTATGGAGAATCCTCAAAGAGCTAAAAATAGACCTTCCATTTGCTCTCAAAATCCCATTATGAGGTAGCTACCCAGAAGAAAAAATATTATTTTATCATAAGACATTTGTACTCAAATGTTTATAGCAGCTCAATTCATAATCACAAAGATGTGGAAACAACCCAAGTGCCCATCAATCCATGAATGGATAAATAAACTGTGGTGTATGTATGCCATGGAACATTCTTCAGCCATAAAGAAAGATGGAGACTTTATGTCTTTTGTATTTACCTGGAAGGATTTGGAGAATATCCTCCCGAGTAAAGTATCACAAGAATGGAAAAGCAAGCATCCAATGTACTCAATATGAAACTGGTTGATAAACAACAACACAAGAGAAAAACACACAAGTTCAAGAAGTGAGGAAGGGAAAGAGTGGAGGGAGTGTGGTAGCTTTCATTTACTGGGTACAATGTAGGGGTATATGACACACCTTCTGCGCGAAGGGCTCAACTGCAACTTGGACTTTACCTAATAAGTGCAAACAATGTAACCTAATGATATGTACCCTTATTTTAATCTGAAATTTTAAAAAAGGGGAAAAAACTTAGAAAATCCAAATTTTCATATGCTATGGTCCAGAGTAATTATTGTTAATATTTTATTAATTTGATTTATTTCTTTTTTCTATTTATTACATGTATATGTTCTTTTCTTTCTTCCCCCAACCTAGTTACTCTTTTACCACTGGAGGATTAGAGCACAAAACAGAATTTACATGTGATTTTGAGTTCCATGCTTTTTTTCGCTCATTGCATCATTACAGATTATTTTCCTTGCTGTTAACATTTCTTTGAGACTTCCATTATGTTCTCCCATTGTTGCAGATTTTGACCATTTCCAAACACTCTATTTTAAATGCTTCTAAGGAAACGATCCGAGAAAAGGGGTTTGGATAGCAAAAGAAAATGCTGGTAGCAGTATAAAAGTAAGTAAACTTTTGATTCTTCTTTGATATGTTCCTTTTACTCATTTTATAACATAAGAATGAGGTGCTAATTTTCCTTTATCTAATTTTTCAGTTAGTTTATAACCATATTATATACCTAAATAATTTTACAATATTAGTTCCTAGTAGTATTTGATATTGAAGTAACAATGTAATAACATAAGGTTATATGTTAATAGTAAGTATTTAGAACACGGGAAGTTATAATTATCTTGATTTTTCAACTTCCAAAAGAAATTATAATCAAAGAACCATTTCAAAGGAAACACTTTATTACTTTATTAAAAATAATTTTCCCTATTTCACATCCCTTTAACCTTTCCCTCGAACTTCTCTACTATGGATTTTATTGTCTCTTGAAGTGAAAATGTCTTAGTGCATTCATGTAAATGTATCTGAAAGATAAATTACCCAATAAATTAATGGTCCAGGATAATTTTTCACCTCTTCTGTGGGGGAAAAAAAAAACATTGTTTGGAGAAGTTTAAAGGGGAAAGGTACTCTCTTTGGTATTCCATTTATGGGAGGGCAATTTGATAGAACTTTTTTGTAGGACAACAAAGTTATGCCCTGTAAAGATTTAAATTGTGTGACCACATTCTTATTGTTATTTTAAGGTTTTAAAAACACATATGGGCTCAGCGCCTGTAGCTCAAACAGTTAAGGTGCCAGCTACATACTCCTGAGCTGGTGGTTCAAATCCAGCCTGGGCCCAGCAAACAACAATGACAACTATAACCAAAAAATAGCCGGGTGTTGTGGTCGGTGCCTGTAGTCCCAGCTACTTGGGAGGCAGAGGCAGAAGAATCGCTTGAGCCCAAGTGTTGAAGGTTGCTGTGAGCTGTGAAGCCATGGCACTCTACCCAGGGCAACAGCTTGAGGCTCTGTCTCAAAAAATAAAAAAAGTAATAAATAAAAGACAAAATAAAAACACATATGGACAACTTTTAATTGTCTTTGGGAGACAGAGGATAACATAGCTAATGGAAACCGTAAAGCCTATTGAAAGTTGACTTACACACTTCATCCCCTCTTTGATTAAAGATTTTATTAAATCTTCTAAGAAATCTCAAAATGATGAACAACCATGATTCTCTGCTTTACTCTGTCTCCAACTCTTGGCAGATATGTTAGTAATTAGTGAAACGGCTAAGTAGTCAGCCACAGTGAGACAGAGTAGAGGCAAAAAGCTTGTATCATCTCCAAACAGGACAATCATCCACTGAACAATTACAGTTTGACTGTGCAGTAAATACAAATTATGCCCAACAGATCCCTTCTGTTCAGCCCTCTCATTACATCATGCACAATGCATTGTGTATGGTAAGCCTTTCCATAAACGGTTCTTAGTAGAGGATGTGCTGGAGTGTCAATGGGGATTCTGATAAACGGTCTAGTGCAGAGAAAAGAAAGAAGGTAATTAGGAAGATGCTTAATGGTTGGGTAGAGCTAAAGTCTCAAACACCTCTTTAGAGACTCCCTTTATGTTAACACAATTCCTATAAAGAAGTAATCAAATACATTCCATCCACTGAAGACATTTTACAATCATGCAAGTCTTCCTAAATGGCAATTTAAGTGAAAAATCAAAATTTTTGGCCTCATCTATTTCCAACCCACATTTTCTAAATGAGCATAGCTGCCTGTTGAAGACATGAAATGTTTTTTTCTTTATAGGGCAAGAACGATATTCCTAATACACTTTGTACAATCTTTATTCTAAATTCAAAAATACTCTTACTCAGGTGTGTGCTTGTGTGTGTCTCAAGAGAGAAGTGACAAGTCCAATGAAAAGAAGGTAAAGTTATGTTACCTGCCGAGAACTATTTCTTAATGTATGACAGCTGTTTATGTTCAAGATCCCAACATTTATTTGGACAAATCTGTATTGTCCTTTTGATGTCATTCTTTTTATTTGGATTCATCTCTTTTATATTTAAATGCAAATACTAATTATTTTATAAATGTCATGGGCATCTGAAAATATTTTTTATCCTTAACCTATCATATAGTTAATTTGTGATTTTAGCTATTACTTTAAAATGGAGCTCCTTAATTTAAAGTTTTATGCAGTTTCATAATGGAATCAACTACATCCAAACCAGAATGGCAGCAGGACCCCTGACAGCAGTTAACATAAACAGTGAGGGTCATTTATAGATTTTAGATATTTGGTTGACTCCTCAATAAATACAGAAGTATTAAATTTACCAAGTTCATCATTTAGTTTTTTCACTCACTTCCTTTTATTTTATTAGGTCCAGTTTTGTTTGTTTTTTTTTTTTTTCAGGGTAACAAAGAGACATATTATTTAGGAAGAACAAAGAGAAAGTTTAAAGCATTTGCAAAGAAAATGGATCCCTCTCACAGAGGAGAAAAGGTGAGAGACCAGTTTTGTTTTTCTCTCAAAAATTGGTCATTGCTATAGTATCGCTCCTTTCCTCCTGGCAGACTCAACATAAAAAAATCAACAAAACTTAATAACAATCAACCCCTACTGCCTTTTCATAGAGCGAGTTTTGTATGACCTGTTAAAGCAAACAATATTTTCCCAATATTGTTCTACATAAAACAAATAATAATTAATGGAGTACAGAATGAGATAAGTGCAAAATAAAGTCATAACCCTCTGTGAGAGTATGGAAGGGAAACTATTAATTCTTAACTTGGGAATTGAGAAAAGTTAGATAAAGATGTACAAGTATTAGGTTTGGATAGCTGTAAACTTATTCAAAGCAGAGGCTTTATCTTTATATCTCTAAAACTCCCCTGAATGCTTGGAACATTGTACATATTCAAGGAACTTTGAGTAAAAGATACAATAGATATCAATAGTTGGAAAGTAGAGAAAAGACATGGTAGGTTAAGGGTTGAGCATAGAAAGCAGAACAGTCTTTTATACCTGACATGTTTGGGAGCAGCGATCAGCCCAGTGTAACCTCAGTATGAAGGGAGTTAGTCAATCAGCTTAGTGCACCCTTCTAAGCAATTTTGAAACTCTCTTTCTGGAAAGTCTGTTGGAGCTGTTGTCATATAAGGTCTGATAATTAAGTTCGCAAACTCACCCTAAAAAGAATGTTTTGAAGCTTAGTAAGGAGAGTACTGCAAAGGTGACCATAGTGATATTCAGCAGTGAGATATGTAGCACTTTTCTCTGATGAGTTTGTAACTTAATTGCCAGACCTCCTTTATCTACGTACTTAATGCAGAGTATAATGTGTGGCAGGTACTTTAAACAGGTGTTGAGGCTCAGCACCTGTGGATCAAGTGGCTAAGGCGCCAGCCACATACACCTAAGGTGGCGGGTTCGAATCCAGCCCGGGCCCACCAAACAACAATGATGGCTGCAACTGAAAAAAAATAGCCAGGTGTTGTGGTGGGTGCCTGTGGTCCCAGCTACTTGGGAGGCGGAGGCAGGAGACTTGCTTGAGCCCAGGAGTTGGAGGTTGCTGTGAGCTGTGAAGCCATGGCACTCTACCCAGGGGGACAGCTTGAGGCTCTGTCTCAAAAAAACAAACAAACAAAACAAAAAAAACAAGTGTTGAGTCAATGAGTATTGATTATGGAAAGCGACTTTAATATATGGTAACATGTCACACGATAACCTTTAAGGTTCTAGAATCTTAAAACTTTCCTACTATAAAACATTAACTAAGACATTCCAGATAAAATATAACAAATATTCCTTTAAGTGCACAGACACGCTCAGAAGAATTTTTTTAAATCTCCAAGACCAAAAATTAAGGAAGAAATTGCAACCCAGAGGATAAATTCATGAATGTTTGAAAATAGCTATCGTGAGGGCTTGGTTGGCTTCAGTAACAAAGGGGCCTGAGTTTTAACATCCAACTGGGATCATAAGACAAGATTTTGGGCAGATGTGGGCAAACAGCGGTAATCCAGTATAGTAGAAAAAGCCACCCTGCCAACTGATGATGAAAAAAAAAATACCATGAGAATTCATAAGAACTCATGAAAATAAAACCTGAGACTGGGAAAGTGGGGAAAAGCAAGCAACTCTCACTGGAGTGGAAATGAGATATAATAGCAATGTGCAGGCCATTGGTATAGTAACTGGTTCACCTCTCCGTGATCCAGAAAGCAAAAGCTTTGGTTGTAAGGATGACTGATGTTAATTATTCTTTTCCTATTGTTTTTAACCTAACTTGCAGTTCCTTTTATAAATTTAAAACAAAAAAAAAGAAACCAGTTATTTCTGTCATTGTGCATTTAAGTTCATTACTCTGCTTTGGAGGTCCAATTGACTAACAGTGAACACAGTGGTGGATTTCAACAAATGTTTATTTAAAATATGTTCCACTGCCTTATTTAACTTTGGTAACTTCTGCTAAACATTGTGACAAATGTGTTTTATGTCCAAGAGTGGTTGGAAAATAAAGCCAGACTAGGTTTGACCCTGGCTATCTCATTATTTCTTTGTGGCCTTGACCCTCTAAAATAAACAGTTTATCTTTGAATTTTTCAGAATCCTTACTTATAGAAAATTTGAATTACATACTACTCACTGTCCAAGGGTAATTTTTTATGTTGTGGGAGGTTTAATTTACTTATATAAGATTTGAATTACATATTATTCACTGTCCAAGGGTAATTTTTTATGGTTTGGGAGGTTTAATTTACTTATTAAGAATATAGCAGATGAAGTTTGTATTAAATGAAAAACATATTTGTGACTTTCCATGAAGGTCAGAACAACCACATTTAAAAATTATTCGCAGTTACTTGATTTAGAAAGTTTAATTCATTTCATATTTTTTAAAGCACAACTCTTTAATTTACTTGAAAAGAAAAAATATATATTTCCCTATAGCCTTTGAGGTTCATATTTCTTTCCTGTGCAGAGTTAGCTAAAGATTTGATACACTAACTTTTTAAAGGGATAATAAAAATATGACACTTGGAAGTTTTAAAAGTTGGCTTTATTTACAGAATTTTTAACATTTTGTTACACATGATTTTTATTCCATTAAATCTGATAGAATAAAAAGACAAAGAATATTGAATGTTTATTCCCTCAGTATTAATTCATTCAAATGAGATATATTTATTGAGTACCTGCTATAAACCAGGCAGTTAATAAAGCCAAGAATAAAAAAGCTTTATTCTTGTGAAGCTTAGAGTCTAGCAAAGGATGGCACACAATAAATACAAACACATAAACTATAAGCCAGACAGTAATAGATGTTATGAATAAAAATAAAGCAAGGCAGAGGGACAACAAGCAACAGAAGGGACTGTGCCATTTTACATAGCTTGACAGGATCCTCACTTTTGTGGTTTAGAATCTCATTTTGAACATCTACATAATTTAAGGATCATGCTAATAATTCCAAAGCCCTGGTCCTGCAAAAATCTAATATCTAGAATCTTGAAACACACATTTCTTAGAAAAGACAACATTCATATTGACCCAATGATGAAATATATATCTAAGCATAGTGTTATTTGGCAATATACAAATTATGAGGCCAGGTGAATATAGTTTTCTTTCTGAGATATTCAAAGTCCTTTACTTATAAGCAAATTGTGTTCTTAAAAGTTCATTTGTAAGTATGCATTTGGGTCTATTACGCTTTCCCATAGAAACAAAATTAAGTATAAGGCTATATAACTAAGTTTATTAGCCAAAGCATGGTTAATTAAAAGAGAAGAAATAGTAGAAAATAATATCTTTTCCAATTATAGCATTAAATAGAATGGAAAAGAACCAGATTTTTTTTTTTCTTGAGGAGTGATGCTAAAGCAGATCAGGTTTATTTAGAGGAAAACAAAGAGAAAGAAAGAAAATGGAGACAGCGGTAAAGAGACCCAGGAGCATTTTCAAGATCTTTAGAGGTTACTGGGATGGTTTTTTTATGTTAATTATTTTCCTTTATTTTTGAGAAGCCATGTTATTTAGCCTACTCATATTAAATCATGATTAGAGTTGATTTGTATTTCTCCTCTCAAATCTAATTAAGAAGAGAGACAAAAAGAAGGTAAGATTTCTCTTACTCCTGAGGATAATGAAAGAGGCAGAACAAAGTTTGTTAATAAGAATGTTATTACACTGAAGCATTATGTGAAATAAAAAGACTTAGAAATAAACTTAATGTCCAATATTAGGAAAATGCAAAAGAAATTTAGACTTGGAATATATTGAAAAGGCCACCAAAGAGAATGCTTCTGAAGAATAGTTGATGAAGTAGGAAGAAAATGAACTATATTCACTGAAATAAAAGGTAGTGACAAGAGTATGATTCTATATGGATTTTTCTAGAGGATTTTTAAAGTGAAAATTTTAAAGTATTATCTCTAGGTGATAAAAAATAACTACTATATGTATGTGTGTGTGTGTGCATGTGTGTATTATTTATTTACTTATTTATTTTTTGATTGGAGCCTGAGCCTGCTGAAACCATGGTGAAAAGGCCCCTACTTGGTGATATCCTGTCCACACCAACAGCAGTGAAGGTGAATGGCATTCCTGCCTAGATACATCACTCACGTGTGAAACCAGCGATGGGGAGTGGATGGTCCAATGACACCCAGAGCATCCCCACTGTCTTACCCTGAAAAAACAGACTACAGCCCTGCCCAAGTCACATACCAGGAGCTGACTGGTGTACACATGGCAGGAGCTTGAGGATGAGCAGCAGCGGCATGGGACTGATTACTGATTCTTTCCTTTGGACTTTTTCACCTTCCTTCTTTAATTTTAGGTGTAAGACATGATGAAGGTTGTGAAAAATGTATCCACAAAGTAACCCAAACAAACTGTCAAAATTGTTGTATTGGTTTACTCTTATTATGAATGTACAGGAAAGCCTTGAAAGTACTTGCATTTATTTTATTTATATTTTTAAATTTCTAAAATGAGTAGTACTGATTTTATAGTTTTCAATGTATTTTTCTGAGTATGAGTTACATAGGAAAAGTAATAGGAAAGGTTTTATGTAGGGGACACTAAGAGCCAGATGACATCTGAGCAAGATGATCTGCAGCTGAGGGGTGGACCTC
>NW_003852559.1:2371777-2381822 GCF_000181295.1 Otolemur garnettii | reverse complement strand
GTATTATTCTGTCTCAATAAAAGGCTAGTGTGGAGGTTGCTTGGGGCTACCCTGCAAAGAAGGGCTAGCCTGCCTCCCTCGAGCTTGCACTTCTAATCCTTGTCATGCCTAGTTCCTTCCTGTGGTGATCGAGATCAGGGCCTTAGGGGCCCAACGGGTTGTGACATCTGGTGTAAGTGACAGGATGCATCAGGACACAACAGGACACCAGGGACATGGACCAAAGGGGAAAGTGACACCCAGTAGGTGAAGCCTTTGGGGGAAATCCAAAGGGAAACTCTGCTCAGGGCAAGTGGGACCTTATGGCCAATCTAGAAGCAAGGGAACCTCGCACGAAATAAGTGAGGTGTTTTTTAACTTCTTTTATTTCAAACTATTCCTGGAAAAACAGTATAATTCAATTCTATGTCATGGGAGCACTCTGGCAGCTTGGTTAGACCTGTGGTGCCTCAGTGTAAAACTGAGGAAATTAAACTAGACCAATGGATGATGGAGAATAATTAGATTAAGAGTTAAAGCACCTTTGTGCTAGGGAACTCCATTTGAAAAAAGAGTCTAGAATCAGTTAGCAAAGATTCCACTGGAAAAGCAGTTTAAGCAGGAAAAACTCCGCTACTGAGGAATTGTGAAGGGTGGTACCCCTGAAGGACTTGCGAGTAACAGCCTTTGAGAGGAACTGTGAAGTGCGGAATCGTTAGTCCTCAAGTAACAGTCTTTTAAGATCTGTGAAGGGTGGACTTATGACCACGAGTAGCAAAGCCTTTGGAATAGCAAGAGAAAAATCCTTGCTTGCAAAGATTGCAAGGAAAGCATTATCTTTTGTTTGTCCATTAAGTAAATATCAAAGGAAAGTTTGCACAGTTAAAGAAATAGTAAATTCTCTCACCTGAGATTTTCTCAGTTTGTTTTCTCAATTTAAAAAGACCTTTGAGGGAATTAGCATTACAATCACGGTTTTTCCCTAGCAGCAGCTAATAGTTTAAATTTGTATTAGGCTTTGTCATTTAAAGAGCCCCTACCTGGAATTCTGAACTTTGTCAATTACCATACTTTGCCTAGCAAGAAAAGGGCTAGATAACAGGAAGAACTGCTCTTACCACATTAAACATTATTTTATTTGTATATAAAAAGGAGGAGAAAGGTAGCCATGTGTATTGAGTAATAGTCCTAAGTACATGCTCACTAGAGTTCTTTCTTCCACTAAGGTGGAAGCCTCAGTTATGTACTACAATGGGATTGAAGTTTTGCTCATATTATTATAGAAAATCAAGAAAGCAGTGGTTACCAGCTCACTGGATTAAGCCTCAACATGAGCAGGAAACCTTGCCAACACTTTAACAAATTTGTTTTCAGTAACTTTCTTTTATTCACAGGACCTTAGCCTAGGTAATTTCATAATAAAGAAACCCTGGATCAATCTCTGTGGGAACTCTAGCTGCCTCTCCCATATCACTGTCCATCCTCAGCAGGAAGCAGTTAAGAGCGGTCAGCGCCCCTTTTTCCCTAAGAGGCAGTTGGAATTTCTATGCAGAGTGGGAAGATTGATATAGGATTTCATTATTTTGGGCTATATATTGAGCCCCAGGCAAGCTTAGGATGCATCTTCTAAACCTTGGAAGGTTATGTCAACAAAGACCTCAAACAGCAGGCTTTGAGGTAACGGTTAATCTGATATTGGCCAAGGTAAGAGAATTTCACTTGTTGGATTTATATCTGTTTCAACTGATCTTTATTTAAAGTTATACTGCTCTTTGGAAAGGGTCTGAGTTTGGTACAGCCCTTTCCCCACCTAACATAGCTTTGGGTGGTAAGTAATACTTCCCATGGAAGCGTCATGAGCCCTATGGGTCAGCCCCTAGCACATAGTTGAGTGGTGATTAGCACAGAGGGGACAGGTTTTCCCCTATGCCTAGTTTGGCTAAATTAGTTTCTTTTATAACTGAATTAGCTCTGTTGGTGTATTTTTGTTATACTTATATGCCCTTTTGTTTCTTTTACTTAGCAGAAAGCTCTTAGGTGAGGAGAACAGCTGAAATAACCAACAACAAATTTTCTCCCTTGCCTATTCAGAAATGTCTTTAATACACTAGAGGGGGGACATGTAGGAGATGCCAAGAGCCAGATGACATCTGAGCAAGATGATCTGCAGCTGAGGGGTGGACCCTCATGCGTAGGTGTTCCTTGTGGAAGAAGATCCTGAGCCTTCAGCACGTAGTCATTGTTATTTACTCCCCTCACCTGTATTTTTCTGTCTTGATAAAAGGCTAGTGTGGAGGTTGCTCAGGGCTACCCTGCAAAGAAGGGCTAGCCCACCTCCCTCAAGCTTCTAATCCTGGTCATGCCTGGTTCCTTCCTGTGGTGATCGAGACCAGGGCCTTAGGGGCCTGACGGGTCACAACAGTTTTAGAATAACTGTGTTCAACGTATATCGTAAAACTATGTGGAAATTAATAGCCCTAAGAAGGAAGCAACTGAAAAAGATCTGTGTTGACTTCACTTTTCTTTAAATGAAGGAAACAACCTGGTGGTAAAGAATCTATGGAGTGAACACTGTGGTGGCCCCAGATTCCAGGACCTGTGAAACAAATCTCCATATTATATTCTCTCTCTTGAACCACCTTGTCAGAACCCTATTTTCCTGACCGCAATCTGACCAATAGAGGTACTTTTCTTCTAAGTAGTATTCCTGAAAAACAAAAATTAGATACGCAAACATTCTACATCATGGACATGGAGCACTTTTCTGTCTCTGTCTTCTGCCTGCCAAGCATAGTCTGCACACTCCACAGTGTGGTATGTCCCCCTCCTCATCTTCCACCAGCTGTCCTCAGCCAGAAACCAATGAGTCTGCCCGAGACTGAAATCTGGACTGGGATCTTCAAAAAGGGTTTAAATCGATCTCAGATTTAAACTCTGCCTCTGTGGAGGCAGAACGCTCACTTAAAAGTTGTCAAACAAATTCAAAGGAGCACTGTGTTCCAGGATGTAGTAGGCCTGTTCCTACATGCTGTCGCCAGTGTTCTAAGTCATCACGACCCTCTAATCTCAGGTTCTGTGTTTCTTCTGGGCAGCCAAATTTTCTTATAGGTGCTCTGACTTTAAATGAGTCCCACCATATTGCAGCAATCATAAGATAATTCTCATGCATTTCCTTGTATTTTAAAGTTTCTTTAAAGGAGCCTTTAAAGAAAGCAGCAAACTTTTTACCCCCATGTGGGCGGGTTTTCTAAAAAATGTCAGAGACTCAATAGATTGCTTTGTTCAAAATATTGAAACTGAAACATAGTTTCCCTGTGATTCTTTCTCTCACTATCTTTCTAAATTGAAAATAAAGTCAAAAAATATTTTAAAAATTAGTTACAGTAAGTATAAAAGTTTTAAAGCACTGTCCTTCATTTTGTTCCTCAAGTACATAAAGAACTAAATGTTTCCCTTGGAGGACCAGTGTGAGAGAGGTTGGGGTCAGAGCCACTCTGGCATCTGAAACACTGCCACCATAAGGCTATGTAGCCCCTTTTGCTTCTGATGATGAAACTTCAACAATTACCCAAATGTTAAAGTGGTGTAGAACAACATAGGATAATTTCTAGAACTAAAACCAAAAAAGAAATGTGCTCAGTGGCCTTGCATCTTTGAACTGAAGTGGAACAATAACAGACGTTGTGTCCATGGACACAATCAGCAGAACCTCCTCCACCACCAGAGAATGTTGATCTATGTAACATGCAGACAGAGGTTTAGAAAGAGGCAGGCTGGGGACCCACTCTCTCATCAGAGCTGCTGTGGCTTATTTTAGAATTTTTCCTCTTTACAATTTCCCTCAAAGTTTTCTAAACTTTAATTCACTGAAGTTCAAACCAATCATGCCAGTAGAAAATGTTGCTTTCATCATAATGATACGAATTTGGAGATTTACAAGGTATAATTTTCATGCAGTCACCTCTTTTAATTGAGATAACTAGAAAGCAGTATTTCCTATCTTAAATTCCTGTGAGCTAGGCACATTACTATTCTAATATTATGGAAGAGTCTTGGAGTAGGTTAGTGACTTGTCCAAGGTCTCCCTGGTAGGTGACAAAAGGTAGGATCTGACTTTAAACTGACTCTAGGGCCCCTGGTGACTTAATGTCTAGGATTTGCTGCCTTACTTTAGATGCTTGAAAGTTTCTGCCACTATAATCCAAGTTACAACATACAAGTTAGCAACATATTTGATTATTCCTTTTAGGATAAATTCCTAGAAACAGAAGCATGAACCAGAGGACCCTCAACTCTTACTACATGAAGACAGACCAGAGTCAAGCTCAAAGCTTGGTCTACAGAGCTAAGCCACCTGTGTTTAAAGCCTCTCTGCTATTCACTGGCTGTGTGTCCTTGGATGAGTTTGTTCCTCTCACAGTTCCCCATCTGTCTGATAAAGTTAACTTAATTCCTATTTCAGAACTATGGAGAGACCCAAACCAGTTAATACATTTAAAGTCTGGCAGGCACATAATAATTGATTATTAGTTCATGATTGAATTACCCTTGAGACAGTTTGTCTAAATTTGCACTCCTTAGCAGCAAGAATTTTTATTATGTTAAGCCACTCAAATTTGGGGTTTGAATTTCCTTCTCTTGATCATGCAACATAACCTCATGGATATACGGCCACTTTTTGACCTGCTGGTGGTTCTCAGGTTCCTAACTCCCAAAGAGCTTCCTCCTTTTCTCTGCTAGTCACTGCTTACCTTTCCAAAACTGCCATTCCCCACAGTTGTACAGATTGCCCTCAATAAGGCTTTGAATGACTTACAAGCTTTTAATCAGCTTCCACCCTCTGAAGAGCTTAAAGCAGTCTGCTGGATCTTTTCAGTTTTAGCCTTGTCACATGAGAGTGCACTGGCTTCTACGACTCATCACTGACCTCTGAATGTGTGCTAGGCATCATTCAGCATTTATTTGTCATTTATTTAGCACGCGTTTACTGAGCACCTCTTATGGGCTAACATTGTGCTAAGTGTTTGGCTCACATTGAAATCTTCTAACCATGTCCCACCATTATCTCAAATATATCGATCACCTGTAATTGTAGGGGAGAAAGTAGTCTATGGAGTAGACAAACAGCACACCAGCGTATAATCTTGCTCCACACCCTCCAATATGGACCTGGGTTCCTTTAAGCCATTTCAGTCTGGAGGTAGAATGACAGGTCCATAATAACATTCCTCCATCCGCAATTATGGGGCCTGCTGTCCTTCTTCAAAAGCCTCAAACATCTCTGCACATTCCTGGAGGTCTTCTTGTATATGCTCATGAACTCAGTCATCTCGCTGATCATATCTTTCCCTCTACTCTCCTCTTTCCTAGTGCCCTGCAGAAGCAGTCCTCAAGTCTTAAATTAGAAGTCCCTGTGAAAGTTGAGGAATTCACTCTTCCCTCGCTTCAGTGATAAACTCCTACACCTGGGTCTCAAATAGAAATGAAGTCAGGTTTTCCTTTGTTGGTTGGGTGGTGAGAAGGGTGTTGATATTCATTCACTTTCTTCTCTTCCTAGAACTCATCTGTGGTGCTGTGGGTCTGGTATGAATGAAAGCCCCATCCATGTCACAATTCTCTCTCTCTCTCTCTGCTTCTCTCTCTCTCTCTCTTTTCTTTCTCTCTCTCAGCAGGGCCTTGAGATATGCCCAGATATGTCTGACTTCTGTTGTAAGGGCATTTTCTGAAGCTGGGAATTTTTCTTTACATGCTTATAAAAATGACTATACATAAAAACTTCACAGGAATATCATCAAACTTCTTAAAGGAATCGTGTTGGGGGTAGTGATGTAAGGTATGAGATTTGTTCTTATTCTCCATATTTTCTAATGTTCTGTAATATAATTATATGGTTTTTCTAAAAAAAAATTATAGCCATATTGAAGAAAGGCATGGTGTTTCTGGAAAATCATGCCCTCTATGGCAAGCCGTCGGCTGCTGTGGGCAGACCGGAATCGGTACGCTATGGATGAGGCTGGAGTAGTAGAGCTGGTGATCCAACCTGCCTGTTACAGGCTGAGGTTTTGATAGAACTCTAGTTTTGCTCAGAAAAGGGGAGGCAAGGCACACAGAAAAAGAGAGAAAATCCATCTTACATGTATAGAGCACATATGTCTACTGAGGGAAGCCAAAACACTCCTTTATAAAGGCTGAAATGCAGGGGGCACGCCCTGCCGCTCCCCACCTTTCCCGCCTGAAGACGACCTCCTCTGTGGTACTTACCAGCTCAGAAACAGGACTCAGACATGGCGCCAGAGGATCTAAGAGCAGACTTCTTCACTTTTCCCATAAATTTACCTTCCCACATTTTGGCAGTCTGAAGACACCCTCTTGTCTTGTTCACTGTATGGGATTTATGGCTCTTTGTTAAAATATTATTTGGGCAAAGGCCCTGAGCCACTGCCTTGAACTGTACTTTTGAACAGAGGCGAATAAACTTCTTTTCTTTGGTTAACCTTTTATTTTCAGAAAAGTGTCTCAACTAAGAACCTGAAAAGGGATAAAAAAAAAAAAAAAAAAAGCAATTTTGTTTCCTTTTCTACCTTAGCATGCGAAGTACTCAATCATTTATCAGAACAAATTCCAAGGCTCATGGTCAGTGGGATATATTCTTCACGGGGTGGGAGGGACTCAGAACTTGCAGGTGGTGAGTGGCAGCGACTCAGTCACTTTCCTGTGGACTGTCCACTTTCTTTTGTCAGCTCTGTCTGAGGACAAAGCCTTAGTTATCTCTCAATCCCGTCACAGCTCAAACCCAGTGCATAGTCAGATGTTCACTGACGTTATCTCTGTCTTCTGAACACATTTTAAATCATCCTTTATCATTTTCTTTATCAGAAGAAAAGAATTTTTATTTACTCAGTCTAATTTTTCTTTCAAGCATTTTAAGGCACCCAGAATTTACTGATGCACTTGAACTTTGGAAAAGAAATAGAATGCTGCTAATAGCCTGTGCTGAATGTGGTAGAATTACTTGATAGTTTTACTGTGTTTTAGAATATGTTTTTAGTATGTTTACTATCTAATGTAAGGTGGGTTTGTGGTTACTGTTTACGTGCAAACTGTGTCATTTATATTAATTTTATTTGTATGATTTCGTCTTTCTTTTGTTTATACTTTTCACTGTCTGTGGAGATTGTCTTGAAATTCTGAAAAATCAATGTATTCATTACAAAGCAAAACATGCTTTTTGTAGAAAATTTAATAAATGCAGAAAAAACCTGAAGAAAATTTAAAGAATCCATAATCCCACCGTGAGGGATAATCATTTTAACATATCTTTGCATTATTCAGTTTAATGGTATTTTTCTTAATCACAATACAGTTACTGGGTTTGCTGGCTATGAATGCTCAGTGAGCTTGCCTTGCTCAGAACATCCTTCTAAGTGGTTTCTTTTACCTAAATTACTCTGTTGCTATGGTACAACCTTAGCTAGATCTGACTGGTCAGAAGGGCACTGCCCTAAAAATGCTATGCGGCAGGCACAAGAATGGCCTTCTCAAAGATGTCTACATCTTCATCCCTGGAACCTGCTAGTATGTTATGTCACATGGCAAATAGCGATTAAAGTTGCAAATGGAAATAAGGTCGCTAATAGGTGGACTGATTCTCCTGGATTATCCAAGTGGACCCAATGTTATCACTAACTTTCTTAAAAGTGGAAGAGGGAAGCCAAAAAGGAGAGTCAGAAAAAAAGGTGTGATACCGATAGCAGGGTTAGCGAGATGCTATGTTGTTGGCTTTCTCTAGGGAGGAAGGGAGTCCTGGGCCAGGAAATGTAAGTTCTAGCAGCTGAAGAGTCAAGGAAACAGATTTTCTCCTAGAGCCTCAGAAAGAATTACGGTCCTGCTGACACTTTGATTATAGCCCAGTGAGATCATGTTGGACTTCTGAACTACAGAACTGTAGTTGTTGAAACCACTAAGTTGGTGATAATCTGTATGGCAGTGATAAGAAACTAATTTCCTTCCTTTCCTCTACTGTTTTAAAGAGTAAGGGCTCCCTATATGCCAGGCACTATATTAGGTGCTGGAGCACTTCGTTAGATGAGAACAGACAGTACCAAAGGAACTAAAAGAAGGACGCAGAATAGAGAAAAAAAAAGGAACATTCACCCTTAATTCCAGAGTTCAGCAATTTACGTGCGTAGATGCAGCCTGCCTGCCTCTTGCCTTTTTGTAGAGAAGCAAGTCTCTGGATATTTCACATAGTTTTACATCTTTTGAGTAAAAGGACCTGACTGTCTTTGTTCAAGATTATCTTTTCAAGGAGGTTTGTAGAGTAGTTATCAGAATGTACAGGATAATCAAGTAAAATTTAGACCAGCTATTGATATAATAGCTACAAAAAAGAAATTTTCTGATGAAATGGTTCGTTGATACAGATAAAAGCAGATTAGATGGGGGTGGTGCCTGTGACTCAGTGGGTAGGGCGCCAGCCCCATATACTGAAGGTGGTGGGTTCAAACCCGGCCCCAGACAAACTGCAACAAAAAAACAGCCGGGCGTTGTGGCAGGCGCCTGTAGTCCCAGCTATTTGGGAGGCTGAGGCAAGAGAATCGCCTAAGCCCAGGAGTTGAAGGTTGCTGTGAGCTGTGTGACGCCATGGCACTCTACTGAGGGTGACAAAGTGAGACTCTGTCTCTAAAAAAAAAAAAGCAGATTAGATGAATTAAAAATCTTGATTAGGAAATGTGAAACAATTTCAACAAAAATAAAAAGAAAAGAAAAGCTGGAAATGTTAACTGAGCTAAGTGTAAGTTGCATCTGATTTCCTTGTGAATGTTTCAATACTTCTTTTTTTTGAGACAGAGTCTCACTATGTTGCCCTTGGTAGAGTGCCGTGCATCACCGCTCACCACAACCTCAAGCTCTTGGGCTTAAGTGATTCTTTTGCCTAGCCTCCCGAGTAGCTGGGACTACAGGTGCCACCACAACGCCTGGCTAATTCTTTCTTTTATTTATGTATTTTTTTGTTACAGTTCTCATTGTTGTTTGGCAGGCTCAGCCTGGGTTTGAACCCACCAGCTCCAGTGTATGTGGCTGCGCCCTAGCCACTGAGTGATGGGTGCCAAGCCAATGTTTCTATACTATTATGTGAAATAAAAGAGCTTAGAATATTTACTTCAATTATGTAGACAAAAGATTTGAAATATAAAATTAAATTAAAAAACATTCTATTCTTATTTATTCAGGGAACTCATACATTCTTAAAGCTTTCCTATGTTCATTATAGAAAAAAATAGAAAATTAGAAGAAAGAACAAAATCACCTACAAATCATCCCATGATAATCACTGTTAGATTTTTCACATTACCTTCCAGTTTTTGACCATATATTTTATGTATCATATATCAAAATATAATAATAAATAGCCTTTTTTACTATAAAGTTAGTATGTTTTATTGTAAAACATTTAGAAAACATGTAACATATAAAGAAGAAAAACATCATCAGGCTGGGAAAAGTTTATCAAGTAAGTCAATCGGTTTCAGTACTTTATAATTCCCTACACTTTCTTAATCATATTAAAAAATATTAAGTGTTGACTGGGCATGGTGGCTCATGCCTATAATCCTAGCACTCTGGGAGGCCAAGGCGGGTGGATTGCTTGAGCTCACGAGTTCAAGACCAGCCTCAGCGAGAGATCCCCCATCTCTAACAACAACAATAATAAAAAAATTAAATGTTACATTTAAAAGCAATACCAAAATGCTATAAAAGCCATATATAACTTTCCATCATTTTTTCCCCAGATGGTAAAAATTTCAACCTCTAGGAAGATTGATAGCATTGTTGAATATCTATGAATATCAACAATATAAATCAAGAAGCTTATGTCACAGATAAGTTTGTATTATAACAGTGAGCATTTAAAAATACTGAATCAGGAAGAAAAAAAATAATTAACAAAGAAAAACCACTTCCACTGAACCAACTTAAAGACAGGTACTAATATCAAACCATTTGTAGACATCAAAGTTGATATATATTACTCCTGACAGTACATCTTTTTTTTTTTTTTTTT
>NW_003852559.1:2365193-2371466 GCF_000181295.1 Otolemur garnettii | reverse complement strand
CTTGTGTCTTGTGTCTTGCAGAAGTTAATAAAGATCTTAAGAAAAATGAAGTGCATGTGGCCAAACACGTTTGAGAAAGTTTGTGTACTACAATTTCCTCCTAGAAACATTCAGAGAGTGTCAGTATATCAAAGACTCTGAAAAATCAAGTATTAAGTTTGTCATTTCAGAATTTCTTAGTTTTATTTGCTAAAGGGACTTATTCTTTCTTTTCCAAACACTTAACAATTATCTCACAAAGATGTCCTACAGAATTCAGTTTGGGAAATGCACATGGTTTAACAGACTCACACTCAGGGTCTCATCCAATTTTCTTAGACGTCAAAAGATTGTCTAAATAGTTGGTGATTCATTGCTCTTGAATAACGTCTAGTTTCACCTCTAATGTAGTCTCCTACCATTCCCACCATAGTTATTTCCAAGTATTCTCTTCTGCTTCCCAGTCACCTTTTGGTGTCTGTCTTACTACTAGCGTATCTTAAGTGCTAATAAATACAGAGAGACATTCATATTGATTCCAAATATAAATTATGACTACCAATAATGATATTAAGGGTAAAACAAAAAGAAAAGTCGCAAGGAAATCTCCAGAGATCTTCCCTGAGTCGTCCCTACTATTTGAAGGGCAATACTATTTTACCATTATTCCTCTAAATTCTTTATATAGGAGGAAGACTCAGTATATTTTTAAACTAATTTCACTTTGAGAGGCTGGAAAACAAATACTTTCCTTTGAAAAATTCTGACACTTTAATTCAGAGCTTTTCAATTAGGTTGCTGGACACAAATGTTTGCCAAGTGTGTTGGCAACAGTGTCTCACCTTTGCCCTCAGATGTGGGGGCTCAGCAGCTGCATCTGACTACAAGCAACTTTACCAGGTTTTCTCAGGGTACCTTATGAATATTACCATGTTTTATGTTGCCACAGCATGAAAAATGTTGGAAAGTATGGAGGGAGGGTAATTGGTGGAACCACATGCACAGTGCATCTTACAAGGGTACATGTGAAATTTGCTAGGTGTAGAATATAAATGTCTTAACACAATAACTAAGAAGATGCCGTGAAGGCTATGTTAACCAGTTTGATGAAAACATTTCAAATTGTATATAAAACTAGCACATTGTACCCCCCGATTGCATTAATCTACACAACTATGATTTAATTTAAAAAAATGCATGTAAATGTTCAGTGCATTTGTATACTAATTCAAAGTTGGAAAAGAACTAGAATTCTTTAAATACAGAAATCACAACATTCATAAACAACAAGAAACAAGATATATATTTAAATAACATTAGGAACACTTTTAACATACTCTAAAAGATTTTGGCAATGCTATAAACTATGGTTTAAAGAATATTGTTTAAAATATCAGTAATGAAAATTATACCGTTCCTAAAATGTGGAGAAGTAGGTGCAGTGAATACTTTCTTTTTTAATCAAGAGAAATATCCGTGAAAGCTTCACTATGAAACTGGATTATCAAAAAGTAGTGCCCTTTGGGCATCATAGTCTGAAGGATTCAACTTTCATTGACTTTCATTTTATTATACAGTTAACATTGTGATGATTTATTAAATAAAATATGGGTTGAAATTATATAATATCTAGAGGACATTACTAAAGAGCCTAAAATTAATAGCAAGAAGATGCAAATAATCAAATAACTCAAATATGTTAAGCATAACATAGCAGTATCCAGAAGCTACTCAATAATTTGTAGTGTGTAGTTCTCACAATCATTGATGGGAAATTTTATTGATATATGAAAGGTTTTGTCCAATGAGCATGTGCAATCAAATGATAGTAGAAAAAAACAAACTGATGCAGACTTAACAAAAGGAAACATTTTGGCAGAGTATATTTGTTTTCCAGATTTACAGAGCAATTCTCTTTAAATATTAAATAACCATATTTTCAAATTTCTACTAATTTCCTAGATTGATTGCTGGAGGCAAATTAATTTCAGATTAATTTCTAACATTTTTGATGGAAGAACATATTTAGAGCAAAAATGTGTATTATCAAATCTCCGTCTGTCTTATACATAAGGTCATTCAAATCCCCCTAGAATGTTTTCAAACCTGTGTATTCTTTTGCTAAGAACATTGTTTAAGTATTCCTCCCAAGATGAGGATACATGTGTCATCCATGAGCCATATGGCTCTCAGATGCACACATTCCAGATTCCACCATGGTTATGAGTCCATACAATGCGCCTATCATTTTATTTCATTATTCATTCCCTTTGTTTTATCCATCCTCATATTCGTTGTCCTTCCCAGTGGAGATGTTCACACTAAATTATCCAATTTATTTCCTTGGGCATCTGGAAATATATCCCTGAGATATAATATTTTGTTGTTTTTTTCCTCTGAGGATGTGTGTTTTTTGAATGTCTATAACTTGTTTTGTCCTGTAGAACTCATTCTGTATTTCTAAGACCAGTCCACATTGGTCTATATAAAAATGATTAAGTGCTTCTTATTGCTTTATCATAACCCACTGCATGTACATGCTACACATTCTGATTAGCCACATCCGTGGGGATGGATATCAAGGCTGCTTCTAACTTCTTGCTAATACAAATAATGGCAAGATACTACACCCTCATAAATGTCCCCTTAAGGGTTCGTATATAGTACAGTATAAACCTAGGCCCATAGAATTACATGAATTAGTTTCACTAAGCAATATGAAATTACATTCCCACCAAAAATGTGTGAGTTCCTCATTTCTCCTCATACTGGCGAGCTCTTGGTATTAGCTGACTTTGTCATTTTGCCAATTCTTTGTTCACTTAATTTGAATTTCTCTGATTACAACAGAAGTTGAACATCTCTTTATACACATATTAGCTATTTAGGATCCTCCCTCCATAAATTGTCTATTTTTTATTCCTGGTCCAATTTTTGAATTTCCTTATAGATTTTAGTGTTTCCTTGTATATTCTCCATGTTACTTTTCATTTTTACATTTTAAAATCATCTTTTCCTGATCTGCTTGCCACTAGCCTACACTTGCCCATCATGTCTTCTTTGTATAGAAATATTTTTAGTATGCTCATACCCACTACTTTCTATTACCCATTCTTAAGGTCTGTCATTTTTTGCTCTTGTTTAAAATCCATTCCCTTCACAAGTTCACAAAGATAGCCTACACAGGTATGTTTTATTAACTTCATAGTGTTGTGTTTTAGAGTTAAGTTTTTCATCCTTTTGTCCAAGCTTCCTCCATTCACATGTTAGAAATATTTGCCCAGTTCCTCACAAAATCTTGATGAAATTTTCATTAAAATACCCTTAAATTTATAGATTAGAGAGAATGATATTTCTATAACGTTAATTTGTCCCATCTATAAATTTGGTACTTTGCTCTCATTATTCAAGGTCTTGTTTTATATACTTCAGTGGAGTTTGAAAAGTTCTCTGTAAAGGATGTGTTTTTTCTTTACTATCTTTGATTTTCCCTTACTGTTTCCTTCTTGTTTCTACATATTTATTCTCTTATTTCCTTTTCTAATTTGTCAAGTTCAACATTCGCTTTATTTTTCTGGTTTTCTGATAAATGTATTCATAGAGTTTAAAAAATTTCTTAATTTCCCCCTTTTAATCCAAAGTACATTAATTATTTTTAATTCCTAGAGTTATGAGATTATTTAAATCTACCTGATTAGGGTTTATTCTTAATTAAATTGTTTAATGATGAAAGAACATAACCTTCATTACATTGGGTTCTTAATATATGAAGTTTTCCTTATGACTTCATTCATGAATGATTTTTGTAGATGTTTCATATGTGGTTGAGAATATGTATTCTCTGTTGAGTATAATATTCTATACCTTAATTTATTAATTTTATTTTTACTTGTTATATAGCTTTGAAAATATTTTTTGGTTGGCTTGTTTGGTAAGTTTTTTAGAATGGTGGGTTAAAATCAACTTCAAGTCACTTATTGATTTCTCCCTATAGTTATTTCTGCTACCTTATATCCTTTTTTTTTTTGAAACAGAGTCTCACTTTGCCTCCCTTGGGAGAATGCCCTGATGTCACAGCTCACAGCAACCTCAAACTCTTGGGCTTAAGCGATTCTCTTGTGTCAGCCTCCAGAATAGCTGGGACTACAGGCACCCACCACAACACCAGGCTATTTTTAGAGACAGGGTCTCACTGTTGCTTAGGCTGGTTTCCAACCAGTAAGCTCAGGCAATCCACCTGCTTCAGCCTCCCAGAGTGCTGGGATTACAGGTGTGAGCCATGACAACTGGCCTGCTGCATTATATCTTTTAAAGCTGTTTAGTTTGTTGTTAATATGCTTGTATCATTATAGTTTATCATTATGTTTTTGTTTTTGTTTTTTGAGACAAACTCTCACTTTGTTGCTCTTAGTAGAGTGCTGTGGCATCACAGATCACAGCAACCTCAAACTCTTGGGCTCAAGTGATTCTCTTGCCTCAGTCTCCCAAGTAGCTGGGACTCCAGGTGCCCACCACAACACCTGACTATTTTTGTTGTTCTTGTTGTCATTGTTGTTTTAGCAGGCCTGGGATGGGTTGTGAACCTGCTGGCCCTGGTATATGTGGCCAGCACTCTAACTACTGAGCTATGGGTGCTGAGCCAATATGTTATTATTTAAAGATGATTTTTAACCTTTAATTCTATCTTGTTATGATAGCTTTTTTTTTTTTAAGGGAATGAGTTAATATTTTCTTGGTATATCTTCTTCTGTCACTTTATATATGGCCTTACACCTGCATAGGGTGAAATACTGTTTTTGATTTTTCCTGGTAAAATGACTAGGAGTCCTGTCTACTAACACCTTAAGGTCTACACTGTAAGTATACATAGGTTCATAGAGACAGATGAGATCAAGCAACTATCCCAGGACTGTTGCATTATCCAAGCTCTTCTAAAAGGCTCCAGATGTAAGTGCTGTTTCTGATTTAGCAGTTCTAACAAATCACTGAGAACATCAAAAGGAAGATGTGCAAAAGAGGTAGTTACCATCTTGAGCTGCCTGCTTTTACAATAGGATCTGAAGTCTGACCGTGCTTAGTAACCCTTGCCTAGCAAGTCTCTGATTTCTCTGTTGTCTGGATGCATTTGGTCAAGCACTTGGATGAGACCTGGAACAATCTTATATTGCCCACATTAACAATGATAATATCCTAATAGCCACAGAATAATGGGAAACCAAGAGCCCTTACCTTTTGGACTGAGCCAAATAGCATACCTGAAAAGACTCAGTCCCAGAGATGATCTGGTTCACTGTGAGTAGAAGAGAGCAGCAAGATTTATTGTCACCACCTCAGAATTTTGCTTTGGGTTGATCACTGTGATATCAATTTCTATCACCTGGAACACTGCGCTCTTGGGAACTCTTCACATTTCCCAGTCATCCTGGCCAAAGGGATTTTAAACAGACAATATCATTACACACACAACTGAGTTGTCCTTGATAAAGAACTTACACAGGCAGGCATGCTAGCTGGTCAGATATGACATAGATGCTGAGGTTAACAGAAGATTTGAGATCCAGATTGTGTTTCCAACACAGGAAACACAAAGAAGGATCAGAGGCCTTTCCTCTTTCAGCAACCTCATCCATGCAGAGAGCCTCTTCAGTGATATTCTTCAGCAGCTCCAGGGTTTTATTATTTCCTAGGGCATTTAGAGGAAAACTTTAAACCTCCACATTGGTATCATCTTTTCTTATTCCTCGTGGATGGCATTCTTTAGGTTTTGTTAGACCTCAGCTTAACACACATGGCTACTTGATGTTTGTAGCCCTGGTAGGGAAGGATTGTGAACGCTGCATTGCGATCTTGTTGCTGGAATACGCTCCAGCCTTGATTACATTGAAAACTGAGACTGGATGCTATCTGAATGGCTGGATTAATCAGCAATGGGATGGGACAGGAGCCTGCTTTTCAGCAGCACCTCCGATGTATTTAACATCTACCTATATGTGAAGAGCAGGTAGAATTGTTGGGACTATTTCCATGAAGAACTATAAAATGTAATTGCAAGCAATGACTGGGCAAGCCACTTTTGACAGCTATTCTCTAACCAGATATAAAGACCCTAAACTAGTAGAGAACAATTATTTACTTCTTGGAGTATCAAATCAGAAAGAAACTCTCCAAAAGGAATGGAAAAATGTAATATGAGCCATTTTTGAGACACTTACAGTACGTCATTCCCAATAGTATAGATAGAGAATGAGTAAGGTCTGTCTTCATATGTGTGTGTGCGTGTGTGTGTGTGTGTGT
>NW_003852559.1:2355941-2365120 GCF_000181295.1 Otolemur garnettii | reverse complement strand
CAGTGGAAGGAGGCTGCCAAGAGGAGACTAAGGAGTCTCAAATTGTGAAAGGATGTAAGTGACATCTTAGGTATGTCTTGATCCTAAAAGAAAAATTTAAAGGCTAGGTTCCCATAATTCTGCTGGTGGAACTGAATGAAAGTATTATGCTATTATTCTTATTATTACTGTGACTGCATTTAACCGTTATCATTGTTCTGCCCTCCTTACCACCTGCCAGTCTACTTAGATCTTTTGGTTTGGAGACTCTGACAGAATTTCAGATTAAAGTATTGATATTCAGCATTCATCATTCATAAGGCTACGATTACCCAGCCTTGAGATAACTCACTAAAAATAAATATTTTTAATATAATTAAATAATATTTATTGATGAAAAGTAGCCATATAGTGGCTCACATCTATAATCCTAGCACTCTGGGAGGCTGAGGCGGGTAGATTGCCTGAGTTCACAGGTTTGAGACCAGTCTGAGTAAGAGGGAGACCCTCGCCTCTAAAAATAGTGGGCATTGTGGCAAGTGCCTGTAGTCCCAGCTACTCAGGAGGCTGAGGCAATAGAGCCACTTGAGCCCAAGAGTTTGAGGTTGCTATGAGCTATGACGTCAAGGTACTCTACTGAGGGCAACACAGTGAGACTCTGTCTTAAAAAAAAAGAAAAGAAAGAAAGAAAAGTTGCCACATAAAGATAGAAGAAAAAGCCCTCATCTTAACACTTAGCACTGTATAGTAAAGAATGTTTGTCTCTACAAGCCACTCCCTAAAAGTTATTATTCTTTGATATGAAAAAATTTTCGATCTTGATGTGAAAAATTCATAGCTATGTTTCAGATTTCACATAGCAACTGGACTTTAATAAGTTACTATATATAAAGTTTCCATGTAATTTTAAAGAAGAATATACACAATTATCTGAAAGTTTAAAAACATCAATCTCTTTCCAAATAGATGTCCGCATCAGGCCAAATTTTCTTCATATAGTTGAAACAAAACAACATGTCACAGCAGAATGAATACATAGAAAGATAGGAGAATTCAGCTGTCTTTTATTAATCTAGACAATAAAAAGATTTTAAAAAGTATAACACAATGTCACTCTTCTCAAGAAAAGTTTTGTTTTGGAAAATACAGTTACAGTTTTTTTCATAGAATATATTGGTTTTGTTAACATATAAAGTGATAGTTATTTTGAAGCGAATTAACCAGTAAATATATTAAAATATTCTTAGTTTTAATTTCTAATATTATAAATAATGATTGATATAAGCCACATAAACTTAAAGCTCTTTGAAGTCATCAGTTTTTAAGAGAGTGAAATGTTCTTGACTAAAATATTTGAAAATTATTGAATTATTTCATTTCCTTTGAATTATAATCAAGGAATCCATGACATAAAACAGTCAGGTGACTTTATTCAAGTCATAAAGTCAGTTCATTCTGACGACTGCTGAATTTTAAGTTTATTTCATATTTGTAAATAAAAACATTTTAACTTTATAAATGAAATAAAAATTTTGATTTTACTAAATTCTGTCTATTAAAGTATTACTGTTAGTTATAGTAAAGTAACTACAAGGCTCTTTTGATATTTATTAACCCTAAAAAAACTCTACATAGTTAATCTTATCAAACAGTATGTATCACAAGTTCCAGTTTCTTTGAGAAAGATGGATAGGACTCTTTTAGAATTAGAGTTCCATCTTGGATGAATTAACAATCGCTGTTCTAGTTCCGTTCTTTTGTTGGGTTCCACAGGGCCTTAAGTAGATGAAGTCTACTAATACCAAAAAGTTTTTTCATTGCATTATAAGAAATGTGTCTGAAATGCTCTATAAGCTTGTTAAGTATATTGCCCTGATTTTCTCTAAAGTTTGGAGACTATCCTGAGATATCCAAAAGTTGTACTCTAAAGATGTAATTAAAAATGACTTGAGACAATTGTTCAGCCTCGCTAAATTCTAAATTTATCTTTAGATTTAACTGCAACACCGTTCCAAAAATTAATTGGACACATGCAATATAATCCCCCTAGTATCTCCAAGAATGCAGAATCCTTCATGGCACTAAATCTTTTGATGCCATTGTAAGATAAGTGTGCTGTTCCACACCAATATAGACACAAAACTCATACAGTACTTGTAATAAATAGAAACTGTTTTACATT
Source organism: Otolemur garnettii (assembly GCF_000181295.1). Lineage (NCBI taxonomy): Eukaryota > Metazoa > Chordata > Mammalia > Primates > Galagidae > Otolemur > Otolemur garnettii. The sequence goes on along the minus strand of NW_003852559.1, from coordinate 2,362,959 downwards.
TTACATAGCATGTTGGTGAGGTAAGCTTGTGTAATACCCTTTTAACAGGACAAGAAACTAAGCTGTAAAGACCCGTTCAGACCTGCCTGGAGTCTTAGAATTACTGGTGAAGCAGAGTGCAAATTTATACAGTTTCTGGAGTTCATAACGACACAGTAATAGCATCTTCTCCTGCAGTTAGAATGAAGATGTGTCTGAGGTGTATTTTGCTCCACTTGTGAACCTCAGGCTACATGGACAAAGGACATGTCTTGGTAGCATGAGTTAAACTTATCAGAAACCAGAATTCGCTTCTCTAATTAATGCTAATTCGTAATTAGCATTGTTATAAATAGTCCCTTTTGAGGACATCTTGAATCTACCAGTAGTTCAATACTCAATAGGAAGTTTGGCTTTTAAAAAACAAATGGAAGAGTTCAACTATTTAGTAATATTAATTGAACGACCTCAGGCGCTGGATGTTCAGAATATAAGGAAGAACATAAGAGGCAAGTCATTGCGCTGACAGATTACAGGCAAGTGGGGCAGACGGTAAACAAATAAACAGCTTTGGCTAGTAAGTGCAAGTGCTATAGAAAGAAAGCAGTAATAACAAAAGGGAGGAGGGAAAGCAGGCAACTTTACCAGCGGTGATGCACCCTGGGGCAACTGACTTTTGAGCGGTGTCTGGAAAGAGGAGAAGCTAGCCCTGAGAACACCGGGAAGATCTGCAAATGCTCGGACTTGAAGTGCCAGGAGGGTTGTTGTGTTTGAGGAACAGCAGAAAGGAGAGTTGAGTGCACCAGTGTGAGAAGGAAGGAAGTCAGAGGTTAGCGCACCAGGGTGAGGTCAGATATAAGACAGGCAGGCAAGAAGACAGCTGCATTCTGTTTTTATTTACAAATATGAAATAAGCTTTTTTAAATTCAGAAGTCATCAGAAAGAACTGACTTTATGACTTGGATAGAGTCATTTGACTATTTTATGTCACAGATTCCTTGATTGCAATTCAAAGACTGTGGCAGAATCTGGATTTTATCCTGAGATTTAAAAAATTGCCATTTTATTCTAAGATGAGAAATCTTTGGAGGATTTTAAGTTAAGAGGTTACATGATATAAGAAGCAAGACCAATTAGATGAGCGAAGATGGTGGTTTGAAACTTGGGGATAGCTGTAGAAATGGAGAGAAGTAAGCATGTTTCAGTTATATTTTAGAGATGGTGCTGACAGGACCTGCCAATGACTTGGCTGTAGAAAGGGAGGGAAAGACATGTATTTACTTCTATATAGAATATATTAACTATTTGCAGCAAAAGCATGATCCAAAAAGTAAAATCTGGACTCCATCAAAGCTCAAACTTTCACTCTGTGAAAGTCTTTGTTAAGGGGACAAAAAGATGAGCTACAGACTTAGAGAAAATATTTGAAAATCACATATCCAACCAAGAACTAGTATCTGAAATATATTTTGAAAAGCTTTCAAAACCTAACAGTCAAAAAGAACAACAAAAAATAATCCAATTAGAACATGGGCAAAAGACATGAAGAAACATTTCACCAGAAAAGATACATACCTGGCAAATAAACACATGAAGTGATACTCAACATTATTCACTGGGGGATGCAAATTACAATCAAAATGGGATATCACTTTTGTGATGGATTTTTATAATTCTATGTTGCCTCAGCATCCATTTGAAATATAAATTGGACTTTCATGTACCGGAAGCAGGGGTCAGTCACCCCCGACACAGTTTTGAGCTTGACACCACCCCACCTCCCCAGTTCCTCAATGTGATTAATCTGAATATTTGCTTTATACACCTGCTCCCTGGTGCCCACCCTCCTGCTCCCTGGTGAGCCAGCTGCTTCACTGGCCTGGCTGATCCCACACCCCTCCTGGACTGTGCAGACATGTCACAGTGCCTGCCTCAGTCACTGCAAGACCTCCCAGACTTTGGCCTGGTTGCTTTAAACTCACCATTTAAAACTCCCCTTAGAAAACCTGTTTGGATAATGGCCTGGATCCAACAAAGGCATTGGCCCAGAGTCTTTCTCCCTCTGTTTGCCTGTGCTTCCTAACCTCTGTGTGCCTGGCATCCAGGTGTGTCACGTACCTCACTCCTGTAAGTAATAATATCCTTATTTCCATCTTATGTGGCTCCTAATTACTAAAGGAAGGCTCTCCATCCTAAAATCCTAAATCAAAATAACAACTATCAGAATGGATAAAATAAAAAATAGAGGTGATACCAAATGCTGGCAAGAATGTGGAAGTAAGGGACCACTCCCATGTTGCTGGTAAGACTATAAAATGATACAGGTAACTCTGGAAAACATTTTGGCACTTTAAAAAAAAAATAAACATTCAACTACCATATGACCCAGCAATTGTCCTGCAGTCATATATTCCAAAGAAATGAAGACTTAAGTTTACATAAAAACTCATACATAAAGGTTGACAGTAGTTTTATTCATAACAGCAAGAAGTGGAAACAAACTATATGTCCTTCCTTGTGTGAATGGTTTAACAAACGATGGTACAGGCATAGTTTGGAATACTGTTTAGCAGTATAAAAGAAATGAACTATTGGGTGGCACCTGTGGCTCAAAGGAGTAGGGCGCTGGCTCCATATACTGGAGGTGGTAGGTTCAAACCCAGCTCCAGCCAAAATCAGCCAAAAAAAAAAAAAAAACCAAAGAAATGAACTATTAATACATGCAGCAACCTGGATGAATCTACAGAGAATTGAGTTGAGTATAAAAAGATAACCCCCCAAAATATACTGTCTTATTCCATTATTTATTTATTTATTTGAGACAGAGTCATCCTTGGTAGAGTACCATGCCATGGTAACACAGCTCACAACCACCTCAAACTCTTGGGCTTAAGTGATTCTCTTCCCTCAGCCTCCCGAGTAGCTGGGACTTCAGGTGCCCAACAAAATGCCTGGCTATTTTTTGGTTATAATTGTCATTGTTGTTTAGCAGGTCTGGGACAGGCTAGAACCCGCCACCTTTGGTGTATGTGGCCAGCACCCTACTCACTGAGCCATAGGAGCTGAGCCATTATTCCATTATTTATTTAAATTTTTTTTTAATTTTCAAGAGATAGCATTTTACTGTGTCACCTAGGCTAGAGTGCAGTGGCACAATCATAGCTTATTGTAACCTTGACCTCCTGGGCTCTATTCTATTTATGTACAACTCTTAAATGACAACGTTACAGAAAATGGAGAACAGATTAGTTGTTGTTAAGGGTCAAGGACAGGGTAGAGCAGGAGGAAAATGAATGAGGGACTCTTGTGGTGATGGAAATGTTCTATCAATGCCCCTAAACTGGTTGTGATATTGTACTAAAGGCAATTCCTGGGTTACGAATGAGATAGGTTCTTTAGGTTTGTTCTTAAGCTGAATTTGTACGTAAGTTGGAACAGGTATATTTTAACTATTACCTGTAATAACCTGTTTGTAAATGTGAGTTGTATGTAAGTCAAATATTTGTAACACGGGATTGCTCATATAGTTTTAGAAAATGTTACCATTGGGGAAACTAGGTAAAGGGTACATGGGATCCATCTGTGTTATTTCTTATAACTGTATGTGAATCTACAATCATTTCAAATTAAAAGGTAATTTTTTTAAAGTTAACTGTTGACAGAGTTCCTACATTTACATATAGTGGAACTTCTGCAAGTTGACCACCAAAGGGACTGTAACAATTGGTCAACATAAGGACGTAGGCCTGCTGTGCTGAAATGTACACGTGGTGCATGTCCAGTCTGTGAAAATTAGGTCAGCTTAAGGAGGTGGTCAACTATGTAGGTTCTACATATATATTCTATATATTTACATGCACACAGAGGGTGCCAAAAATGTATACAAATTTTAGGAAAGGAAACAACTGTATTAAAATTGTAATATTCAAGTCACATTTGACTTCTGCAATGACAAGAGATATAATATACAAGTTAACAGATATTACCGGTATATATTCAGTATTACAATTTTAATACGTTTTTCCTTTTTTAAAAATGTGTATATACGTTTTTTGACACCCTCTGTATATGCCTTTATATATAAATGAACATCTTTCACTTAAAAGCACCACAGGATTTGTTGTGAAGTTTTGTCTAAGAGAGGAAATACGACATTCCAAGGTGAGGGCCCAGACCACCTGGTGGTAGTACTTGTATAAAAAGTAGAGGATAATTGGGTGTAAGGTTTTAAGCTACTTTACTCACTTTGAGGTCTAAAATGGCTGAGAACACCAACCCTTCCCTCCAGGAGGAAAGGTAGAAGGTGATCTTTCTTCACCCTAAATCAGGAGAGGGGGCTTTAAGAGACCACTGAGAGAAGTCAAAGTCTGAGACCATGGGACTGTTGACTTCCTATTTGGGAAATCTAAAGAGCTAAATAACGGCTGGTTAGTTACTCAGAAGGCACAGACAAGAAGGCGTAATGTGGATGTTTAGAGTGGCCATAGCATAGTGGGATTTCTGGTTCCCGACTTTCAGCAGTACAATATTGCTTCCAAACTCTGGTGGGGCAAAACAATGTGGTTTTCCCACAAATCAAAGGTGGACCACACTTTAAAAAGCCAGGAGTCGTCTTAGGTTATGTCCAAAAGGGTGACTAGCAGGATTAAGTAGTCACTCAAGAAAGACTCCAAGTAAATGAAGGAACAGAAGAAACAGAGATACATTAACTTTGTCATTATCATTAGAACCCACAGGGTGGGTAGGTTGGGTCTTGGAAGAATCTATTAGAAAGCTCAAGATAAAGAGCTAGATTATGGAGACAGCATAAGTTTTTGTTTTTAAATTTGTTTTTTATTTTTTTAGAGACAGAGCCCCACTCTGTCACCAAGGCTAGAGTGCAGTGGTGTCATCATATTTCACTGCAGCCTTGAACTTCCAGGCTCAAGCAATCCTCCCACCTCAGCCTCCAGTGCAGCTGAGACTACACACTTGGCCAAAATAGTATCGGTTTAGTTAGAACTTTTCCCTTCAGCTGCTTCCATTAAATCCTCTCCCTCCCCACACTCCAAATCTAAGTGAGGCTACAGGCCTGATGAAGATGAAGTTGGAGCATCCCCATAGGGAAAGAGAAGCAGCTGACTATTTTTTCTCATGTCTAATTCCTGGGCTGTTAGTGTCGTATCTACAACTGGCCTGGAAATGGGACAGGGAGAGAAGCTGTAATTCCAAAGCCAAAACTAAATTTTGATCTTATATTTTGATTCTTAAAACTGAGACTAAAGCTTAAACAACTAAATAACTGTTTCTAATATTTAAGAATAACCAGAAAAAGCGTGGAAGACTGCTCAAGTTTTAATCCAGAGACAGGAGAAGAGCTAGACCCACAGAAAGGATAACAGAAGATTAAAACTTAATTTGCTTCAGGATTTTACTATGAGTCCTGCTTATTCAATATTCTAAATACAAAAGTGATCTCCCTATACATCTTAACAAAAATTTTCTGAATTATACATTAGCATATATACGTCTGATCACTTGCATACACACATACATTATGTGTTTTCCCCACTGGGATTAATACAATGTTTCCAAACTACCAATTTAGACTTAGATATGGATGTGGCAGAGTTCCTTCTTCATAATACGATTATCAGTTTTCCTGAAAACAGTACTATAAATGTGAAACTATGGCTTAAGTTTTGGCTTGACATAAGTCTTTGCATGTGCAACTTTCAGACTTTAGAGAAATAGTAAAATTAGTTCAGTTGAAATTTAAGTTGGAATCCCGTTCCCATCCAGGATGAGACATGTCCAACTTTTTTCTGTCCAGTTAAGCTTCTGAAGCATCTATGGCTACTAGCCAAAGCTGTTTTTCTCTGCTAACTTTCACCACAATCAACATGCTTTGGTTTATCGTACATTTGATCCATTAATGAATAGTAGAAAAAAACAGTAGATATAATTCAGATCAGAGAGAATTCTAAATAATCCATGACTGGCAAATAAACACTAAATCTGCATCACTCCTAAGTTATCTGATAGAAATTCCCAGAGGGAATGCTGGGAAGCCCAGAATGAACAGAAACTCCAGTGATTTCTTTTGGATGTACTTTGTTCATAATCTGAAACATATTTAGTATGTTAGCCACAACAATTTTGTTTTCTTATCTTTCTTTCAAGCATATATACAAAGATTGCCTTTCATATTCAGTTGAAACTTAATTCTTTGGGGTAACAATTATAGCATATTCATTGACTACAGTAATATGCCATATATTGTAAAGATGTATACAACTAAATCCATTTTTATGGTGTTTTGGTATAAGTTAATAAAAATTTTTTTAGGATATTTCTGATCCAAATATCTAGGGCAATAGCTTTCTTTCAATAATTTCTTTTGGTACAAAATTTACCATTTATAAATAATACTTTGTAAATTCTGCGAACAGATCTTCTACCTTTTTTTTTTTTTTTGGTTATAAAATGATATAAATATTGAAAATCCCAAACAGACTATTAAAAAAATCAGGACTTAACGATAATGTTATATATTCAATTTCAATGTAGGTTTTATTTTTGATTCATCACAGAATGAGCTTTCTTTTACTAATTATTTTTACCCTTTCAAATTTAGCTGTGGAAGGGAGAAAAAATTTGATTTCAATTTAAGAATTAGATTGTAAAAACAGACAAATTCAAAAGCAGTGTTAAAATACAAAGGCTGTTTAAATAAGCTACTTTACAGAAATTCATATTCCTCAAACACCATGGCATCAACCTTAGGGACTATTTGCTTCATAAACAATTTCATTTCTTACATAAGTATGATAACTTTCTTAGATATATCCATATGTGTAATTTATAAATACAGCTATTTTACTTACCTTGACAAGCATCATCATTTTCTGTGAGGCATAGAGATACAGTGATCAGTTAAAGAAAATAAATTATTAAAGAGATAAACATGGGCAGCGCCTGTGGCTCAAAGGAGTAAGGTGTCAGTCCCATATGCCGGAGGTGGGGAGCCTCAGCCAAAAAAAACTTAAAAAAAAAAAAA
>NW_003852559.1:2355118-2355921 GCF_000181295.1 Otolemur garnettii | reverse complement strand
TGGGATAAATTAATTCCATTTTAAAGGTATATTTCACTTTACTAAATCCTAAATCCTTATCCCACAAAGCTTTAAGGTAGTTGTTGTATTAGTGTTTTTTAAGTAAGAAATTTACAGAAAATGTTTTCGTGTTTTCAGAATTGTATATAAATCAGAAAAAGTTCCATAAAATTAGTATTTTATATTCATTTCCTCCTAGTTATTTTTTCCTCCTAAGTATTTTTAAAGGCTGTGAGTTACTTTTATCTCTTCCTTTCTTTTTTTTTTTCCTGAGACAGGGTCTCACTCTGTTGCCCAAGCTGGAGTGTAATAGCACTATCACAGCTCACTGCAGCCCTGAACTCCTGGATTCAAGTGATCCTCCAACCTCTTTCTCCTGAGTAGTAAGACTGTAAGGCCATGCCACTATGCCTAGCTAGTTTTTTCTTTCTTTTCTTTTTTTTCCTTCCCCTTCCTTCCTTCCTCTTCTCTCTCTCTCTCTCTCTCTCTCTGGCTGGTCTTGAATGCTTGCTTTCACATGGCTCCCACCCCAGCCTCCCAACATGCTGGGTTTATGGCCATAAACCACCCCAACAGCCCCTTTCTCTCTTCTTGATGGTGTAAGTACTTTCAAAATGTAGCAGACTTTTTTTTCAAATTTATAATTCCATCCAGGTAGAATGAATTAAAAGAAATTTCAATTAGTCCACTTGTTGGACATTGTTGTAGTTAGATTTCTCTAAAATAGTTGTTATTGGCTCGGTGCCTGTGGCTCAAGTAGCTAAGGCGCCAGCCACATACACCCAAGGTGGCGGGTTCAAATC
>NW_003852559.1:2340262-2354947 GCF_000181295.1 Otolemur garnettii | reverse complement strand
ACTCGCTTGAGCCCAGGAGTTGGAGGTTGCTATGAGCTGTGATGCCATGGCACTCTACCCAGGGGGACAGCTTGAGGCTCTGTCTCAAAAAAAATAAAAATAAAAATAAAAAAATCGTTGTTATTTTGATCTCAGAGATAAGGCAGAACTTTTCAAGAAAGCACACAAGATAACATGAGTGTCAAAATCTGCTGATAAGTCCTGCTTTGCTTCTTCCAGTGCCTTTAAAGAACAGATGCTCGGTAGATGCTTATTGATAAACCTGGTTGAGGCTAATTCTTTTTGAATTTTATTGGAAAGGCTGACTGTAAATAGCTATGTTGGGAAGGGACTGGGAAAGGTGCTTACCATTTTACTTCATTCTTGGAGCTTCAGTTATAATCATTAAATGCAGATGATTTTCTAGCTCCTAAGTTTATTGTGCTTAATAGGACAACTGTTAGGATCGAGTGTACATGTGGCATGAGAGAATATTTATCCAGCCTCATGTGTTAAATACATGAACCACGTAAGAAAGAAGAATGAAAATTATCTTTTTCATTACTTGTCAATAGGTTTTTTTTAAGGGTATGATGATTACAAAAAAAAAATTGTAAAGAAAATTGATTTTCTGCAGTGTAAAGTAAAAAGAGATGTATTTCACAGCCTGTCGCATCAATATCAAATGAAAACACAGAGATTTGAATGTTTATTTGGGCAGTATGCATAAAATATCCGTATTGTTTTCTCCAAAATTACCAAAATTAGGGAATAAGTTAAGAATGGCAAAATGAAAAGAATAATACAAAAACTTCTAAGTGATGTCAATACATTTAACTGAATAGATATTATCTTTATTTAATAAAGAAAATATTTAAAGGTTGACTGGTGTAATATTAGTTTGCTGTATTAATTAGGAAAATTCAGTTCTGCTGTAGACTACAGAATGGGATGGATGAGTCCTGTAGAGTGTGTTAAATACAAGTAATGCATAAGCAAGTTGCTTGTGAGACATAGGTAAAGTTTATAAGATGCTAAAGACAGGGTGGGCATAAAGTTCTATATAGATACAAAAGCCTAATAACCAAAATCTACAGAAAACTAGAACTAATCGAGAGCAAACAACAATCTCATTTATCACTGGGCAAGAGACATGAACAGAACCTTCTCCTAAGAAGCCAGACAAATGATTAATAAACATATGAAAAAATGGTCATCATTCCTAGTCATCAGAGAAATGCAAATCAAAACCACCTTGAGATATCACCTAATCCCAGCAAGAATCACAAAGTCCTCAAACCGCAGATGCTGGCATAGGTGTGGAGAGAAGGGGATACTTACACACTGTTGGTGGGATTGCAAACTAATACAGCCTCCTTGGAAAGAAGTATGGGGAATCCTCAAAGAGCTGAAAGTAGACCTTCTATTTGATCCCATAATTCCATTACTAGTTATCGCCCCAGAAGGAAAAAAAAAATCATTTTCCCCTAAGGACATTTGCACTAGCATGTTTATTGCAGCTCAATTCACAATCGCAAAGGTGAGGAAACAACCCAAGTGTGCATCAACCCATAGATGAATACATAAACTGTTTTATATGTATACCATGAAGTCCCATTCAGCCATAAAGAAAGATGAAGGCTTCACAACGTCTGTATTTACCTGGAAGGATTTGGAGAACATCCTCCTAAGTAAAATATCATAAGAATTGAAATGCAAGCATCTCATATACTCAATTCTCCAAAACTAGTAGATGAACAACTCTATGGTCAAAAGAGAGAAAAACACATTTAGATTCAAGAAGGGGGGAAGAGGAAGGAGTCTGGTGAGCTCTCACACACCAGGCACAATAGAGGGGTATATGGCATACCTCTTCAGTGAAGGGGCTCAACTGTAACCTGGACTTTACCTAACAAACACAAACAATGTAACCTAATTGTATGTACCCTTATATTAATCTGAAATTTAAAAAAGGAACCTAATAAACTGAATGATGTGTTAAAGCTAGGTAGCCTAAATTATAGGTATGATGGAACAAAGGAGAGTGTTATTTGTACAGAGAAAGGGATGGAAAGACCATATTACCATTCCTTTAGCCTCTATGGTCCTATGCTGGGCCCACATGTGCTGTACCTAAGAAACACAGCACCCATGGTTGTTGGCAGGCTGATTGACCAGAAATAGCTGTGGTTAGGTGTACTTGTCACCATCTCTCGTTAATAGATCAAATGTGTATCGCTGGCTCTAAGCATCTTCTGTCTATTGACTTCTTTACTTGAACTTCAGTGTGTTCCTCTAACCACCAGTGAGGAAGAGAGCAGCTGAAGACAGACATGGGACATATGAATGTTGTGCAACTCAGGATTCACACGGTGTAGTCCTTCCCACTTGCACCCTCTCCTTAGGGTGGTAACTTACCGCATCTCTTTCCACTCGCTCCAAATGATGTAATTTAAAGTGATTTAATAAACTGTGTGATCAAAACATCTTCATTTGGTCTGTGAGCCTGTTTTATGACTTCTGGGATAAACTAGCTTATAGTTATTTGGAGGCCACCACTGCATCAAGGTAATTTTTCATGACAGCTACAAAAATCTAAGAAAAGTAACAATATAGTGTTGCATAAATGAAAGTAATTTGAAGAGAGGAAAGAAAGACAGTCAACAAATTGTATTATTAACAGACTGAAAGACTAAAATTGGCAAGTAAAGGACAAACCAAAAGATAAAATGTGGAAAGGAATTTTTCCTCTCAATTGATTTGCAGGGGATTAAGACAAGTAAAAAGGACATGGACCTTGGCAATGCTGTATGAAAGTCATTGATACTAACTATTCTTTATCTCTGAGATCAAAATCACTGTTACAGAGAAATATAACTACAACAAAGTCCAACAAGTGGACTAATCAAAATTTCTTTTAATTCATTCTTCCTGGATGGAATTACAAATTTGAAAACACGTCTACTACATTTTGAAAGTACTTACACCATCAAGAAGAGAGAAAGGGGCTGGGTGGAGTGGTTTATGCCCATAAACCCAGCATGTTGAGAGTCTGAGGTGGGAGCCATTTGAAAGAAAGCACTCAAGACCAGCCCAGCCTGGATGATACAGTGAGACTCCATCTCTACAAGAAGACAAGAAAAAAGAAGAAGAAAGAAAAAATGTAGTTTTAAAAAGTCTCTTTGGAACCAATCTCTTTATTCTAGGAGAATTTTCTCTTACCTAATTATTAATTTATAAAAACTATAGGGAAAAAAGGCATATTTTTGGAAAATAGACAAGAAAAGATGGGTGCATAAAGAAGAACAGAATGAGGCTTGGTAAAACAGTAGTGTTTACAATGCTAAGTGGTTTAGATATGTATCCCCTTGAAACTGTCCAATATGGTAGTCGCTAGCCAAATATGGCTAATTATATTTAATTAAGATAAAAGAAAAATTCAGTTCCTTGGATACAGTATTCACATTTTGAGTCCTCAGAAGACATATATGGCTGGTGGCTACAATACTGGGTAGTGCAGGTAACATTTCTATCATCTATAGAAAGTTCTATCGGACAGTACTGCCCTAGACAAGGGGAAAACATGAATAAATTTTGAGCAGAGTTTAAAATGATAAAATACTCCACAATCTCTAGGAAGAATTGAATAGACTAGAAAGAGGTGGGCCAATCAAGGTATGAATTGGAATACAAGTTGTCCACAGATTGCAGTTGTAGAAATGAAGAATTGTGTGTGTGTATGTGTGTCAGTGGGTACGGGCAGGGACAGAGATATAGGAAAATAGGGGGATACTGATCAGTTGTCCTGTCAAGTACAATAAACTTATAAGATAGATTAATTTATTAATTAATGAAATAGGAAATGCTGGAGAAGTGAAGTTGGGTTTTTCTGAGAGGGGGAAGATGGATGACAAATCTAGGCTTTATCTGTGTTAATCTTGAGATTGTCTTAGTTCATTTGTACTCGGTAATTTATAAAGAACAGAAATATATTTTTCCTTTTTTTTGAGACAGAGCCTCAAGCTGTCCCCCTGGGTAGAGTGCTGTGGCATCACAGCCCCCAGCAACCTCCAACTCCTGGGCTCAAGCAAGTCTCCTGCCTCCGCCTCCCAAGTAGCTGGGACTACAGGTGCCCACCACAATGCCTGGCTATTTTTTGGTTGCAGCCATCATTGTTGTTTGGCGGACCGGAGCTGGATTTGAACCTGCCAGCTCAGGTGTATGTGGCTGGTGCCTTACCTGCTTAAGTCACAGGTGCTGAGCCCAGAAATATATTTCTTATAGGTCTACCAGGTGCGAAGTCCAAGATCAAGGCACTGCCAAGTTCATTGTCTGATGACAGGCCATTGTCTGCTTTCAAGACAGTACCTTGAAAGTCTATCCTCTAGACTGTTGGGAGGAAGGACAAAGGGGTGAACTCCTTTGTCAAACCCTTTCACATAGAGCACTGAATCCCATTCATGAGGGTGAAGCCCTTAAAGCTCAATCACCTCCCAAAGCCCACACCTCCCAATACTGTTGCCTTGAAGATTAAGTTTCAACATGACTTTTTGGAGGAGATAAAAATATCTAAAACATAGGCAAGACTGTGGACATTCCAGTAGGATGTACAACAGCCACTTGGATATACAGGTGGTCGCCAACTTACAATGGTTACATTTATGGTTTTTTGATATTGAGATTGGTTTATCAAGGGTATTAAATGCATTTTTAATGTAAAATATTTTTTACTTACAATGGGTGTATCAAGATGTAACTCCATCATAATTTGAGAAGCATCTGTATAAGTAAGTGCCTAGAGGTGACATTACTTCTTCAAAGAGTATGAAATATATGTGAAGACTTTCCAAGTTTTTTTCCTTCTCTTGCTACCACACACACCCCCTAGTGGTCCTTATGTTGCCAGGATGAACAAATGCTACTGATGGGTATGTACAGTACTTACAGGTGTGTTAATATGGTCTGCTGTTTTAAAATTCATTAGCTGGGAGACATATTTCAGAATTATAGCCCCTTCTTTGTAAAAAGTGCAACGACCCTAGGCTTGATTCCAGTTGCTTTGTAAATATTACAAGGTAGTAGACATCTGCATTTTACCAGCCCTGGTTTTAGGCAGAAAACAGAAATAGTTTAAAAAGTATTTTAAACAGACACCATTTTCTATGGAGAAATGGTTACACAGGTGTTGAAGATGAGAAGAGGAAAATGAAAATTCAAAATTCTTAACTGCAGATGGTCACCAGTCTTAGAGCTGATGGAACATGGGGAGAAATGGCATTATTAGAGCCCCCAAACAGAGTTGCTGTTGGAGGGGGTTACATAAAGTCAGGGGAAATAAGGGGCTTCTCCAACTGACCCTAGAATTTGTAAGGGATATCGTGATTCCCATGGATGCCAGAATCAGAGAGTAAAAGAAATGAACCACTACTGCCCCATTCCTCCTATTTCTCAAACCCAGGTAAGTAGGCTATTTCAGTTCAGACAAAAGAATAAACACAAAAAGGGTCTACTGGTTCCTGACCTCTAGGACACAAACCCAGTAAAGATACATTTTACTATTACCCATTTCCCTGAAGGGAACCATCCATAAAATGCATTGTGGTAAAACAGGAAGCATCTGAAGGTTCAGTGAAGCATGGGAATGGGCAGGGCAAATACGGTGGTTGTTCCCTGCTTGAAAAGCAGTAACAAAAATCTCAGTAATAAACACTTCCGTGGCGCTATGTGCCAGAGCCGTTTATTCTTTCAATTTTTACAACTCTGAGATAAACTCTCAGTATGTCCGCCTTTCAGATGCGAAAACTGAGGCCCACTCACACGGTCAACCGGCCAAAGCCACAATCTGGCTCAAGTCTGTGTTCTCAGTAAAAATCAGGTCTGGCAATTTTTAAAACGTCAGGACTGGCAACTAGAGAATTTATGGGAAAGGGAGGCAACGCTTTAAAAACACTGTGATACACTCAGGGAACCTGATATCCTGGAAAGGAGCGTGGACAAGAGGTAGGACCAGACCTGTCCATAGCGCCCAGACACTGCGGAACGTCGGCCGAGAACCCCGCCCGGGCCGCAGCTTCCCGGCCTTTCAAGTTGCGTCAACCGCAGGCGTCCGAGAAAAGGCGGGACTTCCGGGCTGGGCTGAGCCAATTCCGGCTGCGCCGGAAATCGCTACTGAGGACAGCTTTAGGAGGTACTCGCCGCCAGCAGTTCTCGGTGAATAGTGTGTTCCACAGACTCTGAGGAAAGACTGAGCGAGGGTTCACTTGCACTTCACAAGTATTTGAGGTGGTGAAAAGAGGAGTTAGGACATGGATAGCCGCTTGCAGGAGATCCGGGAGCGGCAGAAGTTACGGCGACAGCTCCTCGCGCAGCAGGTCCGCGGCGGCCTAGGTGGGGCGGGATCGACAATGCGCGTGCGCGTCCTCTTTCCTCTTCTTCCCTACCTGCCGCGGTCCAGCCTTCCTGCGCCCTCCACCCTGGTCCTTGGCTCTCTCGCTGTTCTGCACACTTGCGGCTCCCCGAGTGTTTTGAGTTCTTTTTTTTTTTTCCATATTCTGTCTAGTTCGAGTGCCACGGTTGGTTTTCAGCAACTTTTCTGGAACTGGAACGCCTCCCTGGTGCGGGGCTCTGTGGTGGGGATACAAAGCTCTGATCTTTGTAAATAAGTAACTGTAATTCACACAAGGATGAATGACTTGTTATCCTAAAGTTTGTCTTCACAAATGGTCGTCTGTGGCTTGTCTTTCCTTCTGGTCAGCCCCAAATTCTTGAGCTTGTGGCTTCGCTGTCAAATAAACTTACATCATTTCTTTAGGGTCATGTCTGAAGACCATTGGAAGTTGCCTGAGTATAAATTTAGGTTGTGTTTCTGATGTATACGTGTTATGCACCGTATCCTTGTCATGATCCACAGCCAGTAATTGAAATTTTACTCTGTGTTAGTCACAACAACCCCCCGAGATAGGTAGTATTATCTTCACTTGTCAAATAATGAAACAGGCTCCAGAGGTTACATAATTTTACCCGTGGTGGGTCATCTCTCAGCCAGGAAATTGAACCCAGATTTGTGTCTCCAAAGCTTGTCTTATAAACTCTTCTCCTTCACCGCTTCTTATGTAGGAGTAAGTTTACACATGCAGAAAGTACAGACTACGTGCTCCTGCTTTAAAATTCAGAGGTTATGTTTTTCATTTGCCTGTTAAGATCAGTACATCTATCTTATGGGGAAAGTACTGATGGGCTGTAATGAGGCATCTTGCTGTTATTTTTCAGTAATAAATATTGGTTTTACTGAAGGAAATCTGAAACCTATGTTCCTTTTATGGTCTGATGAAAGGATTTGTGGTATATTGTTAGAAATAGGGGAATTAGGAGTCAGACTTCTTGGCCCGCTGGCATAACCGTCTTGGACAAATCAAGTGTTCTTTAGTCTTCTTTTCCTCCACTTCTTTTGTTATCTTTAGAAATGGTTAGTAGCTCTTGTTGCCAGTATATAAGGTGTTTCTTCTTAATTTTGAATTCAGACCTCTATTTGACTCAAAATACATTATTGGAACAATTATTTGTTGAACATTTTACACTCAGTGAATTCCAAGGCTCTTGTTGGGTTTGGCAAATGAACTGTAGTCCTTACCCTCAGCTTACAAATTTTGTAAAATTTAATAATGCCTGCCATTTATTAAGTCTTTTATAATTATGTGTCAGACTTTGCTAAGCTTTTTACATAAATATTCTTTGATCTACAGTCAGTTGGTATCCACCCTTGTATAGACGAATATATTAAGCTCAAAAGAATTTACATTGTCATTCATAAGGTGTCAGTAAAGTTCAGTGTTGTGCCTATAATCCTTATAAAGACTTAACTTGAATAAAACTGGATAGATTTTTCTTAGAGCATGGGATAATAAAGTACAGCGATAATAAATTACATTATATCAGCCAGTGCATACACCGTGTTTAATTTAGTGCCTACAACCCTGTATCAAAACTCTGGTCGTTGCTTTTTGGTTATTGCTACTTACGGTTGAGTATCTCTTTTTCCCAAATGTTTGGGTGTTTTGGATTTCACACTTTTTCCAGCTTTTGAAATACTTGCATTATGCTTACCAGTTGAGCATTCAGAAATACAAAAATCTGAAATTTGAGATGCTCTAATGACCATTTCCTTTGAACATGTCAGTTCTCAGAAAATTTCAGTTTGGAGCATTTGGATTTGGGTTGTTCAACCTATACTACTAAACTGTTTTATTGTTTACTTTGAAAGTGGGAAATTGGGTAAAGTGAAATGTCTTGATCAAATACTACTTAATAATGTTTTGACTTTCAAGTGGTGTAAAACCCACATGCATTCACTATACTTCTCAGTTTCTAATGGGATTATATCCTGATAAATCTGTTGTAAGTTAAAATAAGTCTCGAAGCACACTTTCAACTTTTATTTTGAAAACATTTATTTTCACATTTATTTATGATGGGTTTATCAGGATGTATCATAAGTCAAGGAGTTATTTATATAACTAAAAGCATAAAATGCTTTTTCTGCTGTTAAAATCATTCTTAGTTGACATGACTTTGTTCCAACATTGTTCTAGTTTGTCTTGCTAGCTAATCCACTTATTTGTTACATGAGTTAGGGTTTTTTTTTTTTCTTTTTTGGTTTTTTTTAAAATAGTTGATATGGTAAATGTTTCTATAAATGCCTGAAAAGGCTGCCTAATGCACTGTTATCTAATTTTGGTTTTTGCCTTTTCCCAGTTGGGAGCTGAAAGTGCTGACAGCATTGGTGCTGTGTTAAATAGCAAAGATGAGCAGAGAGAAATTGCTGAAACGAGAGAAACTTGCAGGTCAGTTGATTAATTTTTTTTTTTAATGAAATGTTAATATTGTTAAAGGATTGTTTAATAAATAGATTACCTTAGATATGTAGTGTGTTTTTATGAAAAGCATCAAAATAAAGATTTTAGAAGCATGGAGTTTTATTGTCAGTTCATGAATTATGAAGTATTTTCTGAATATGGTAAGTTTTCATTTATAAAGCAGTTAGGAAATGGGCTTTTAAAGTGAGAATTGGCTTACATACTATTAAGTATTTTTAAAAAAATTTTATGAAGGAAAATATACTGTATGCTAAAAGTGATATTTATTTGATAGTTAAGAAAGCATTTCAAAATATTAGTGATCAATTTGGACATCAGTCTTACTTAAAACAGATTAAAATGATGCCATATGTAGAAGTTATTTTTTATAATACATCCCCTACAACAGCTTATTTTTTCATGTGTTTGCTTTCTCATGAAAATAACGTACAGAATTATCAATCAGTTGTTTGAATTTTTGGAAGGTATATAAACTGAGTAAATACATAATATTTAATATGGAAAATTTTGCCTTGTTTTTACTCCCTGTTATTAATATTTTTAATAGATGCATTTATACATCTTGTATATATTTGTGTGTGATATTTTCATTTTATTTATTTATTTATTTTTGAGACAGAGTCTCACTATGTTGCCCTAGGTAGAGAGCCATTGCATCACAGCTCACAACAACCTCAAACTCTTGGGCTTAAGTGATTCTCTTGCTTCAGCCTCCCAAGTAGCTGGCACTATAGGTGCCCACCACAATGCCCGGCTATTTTTTTGTTGTTGTTATTCTTGCAGTTGTTTAGTTGGCCGGGGCCAGGTTCGAACCCACCACCCTTGGTGTATGTGGCTGGTGCTGTAACCACTGTGCTACAAGCGCTGAGCCTGATATTTTCATTTTCATTTTCAGGGCTTCTTATGATACTTCTGCTCCAAATACAAAACGTAAGTATTTGGATGAAGGAGAGACAGATGAAGACAAAATGGAAGAATATAAGGCAAGGAGAGAATTTTACTGTGAAGAAAAAATTAATCCTTATAATAATGCATGGAGTTTCATATCCAGGAAAACAAATTTGATGGAAAACTGAATTTTAAGATGTGCTAAAACAATTGTTAGTGTCATATGTTATCATCAGTTAACATAAAACCTTATTTTTCTCATTTTAATGTCAGAGTTGTCTGGATTAAATTAGGTTATGTATATAAAGCACTTAGTGTGCCAAGCACCAGGCAATAATATCCTTACAAAAGTATGAGGAGATAAATGTATCAGAAACTTTGAGTTATTAGATTCGATCTCAGAAAGCTGCAATAGTCCTTTTTGAGTTGTGGTATTCATGTTAATACCGGGTAGTACAGTAAAAATATTTTGGGAACTCATGACTAGCCAGCAGTATAGAAGAGGCCTGAGAAAAACCCAACACCTGAGCTTGTAACTACAATATTTAGCTGAAGAAAAGTACGTATTATGACTGAAAACCTACTTCCATTTTTTAAAAGTAAATTGTGTGTACCTATATTTAATAGACAATGTGTAGTTTCAGTATATCTAGGAGTTTTAGTGATATGATACATAATCTCATGAACACTTTGTGTGTTGCATTTTGGTGTATGCTAATAGGTACCTTAAATATTTGTGATTATTTTAGGTAGAACCATATGTACAGTTGCTGATATTCCAGTGTTTTAGACCTATAAGTATAGTAGTTCCATATGGTTCAATCTGATAGGAATAAATTGCCTGACTGATGGTCATATCTTTCATGACTTAAGTTAAATTCTCACATTTATAGTATTATATATGATATAAATACTTGTAGACTATTCAGTCAACAAAATATTAGTAATTGTAATTAATTACCCTTCATAATAATGAGGAAATTTTTACTTTATTTTGAAGATAATTAGATCTAGTGATGAGAAAGCGAAGACTTTAATGTTTGGCTTTAATGCTAATTGGAAACATTTATTATATCTTAGAGACATGAAATAATTGTTATATCTTAATATATAATAATTAGATTGTATAAAATGTTTCCTTAATCTTTTTCAAGGATGAAGTAGAAATGCAACAAGAAGAAGAAAACTTGCCATATGAAGAAGAGATTTACAAAGATTCAAGTACTTTTCTTAAGGTAAAATAGAGAATTTTTAAATCTTGTTAACTTTTCACATTTAAGTTCTGTACCTGAAAAGATTTTAAATACCTATTTGTTTTTAAGATTTGTTTTTGGTTATTTAAGGATTAGCAGAATAAAATAAAGATCAATTAAAATAATTTATAAAATTTCCTTCTGAGACTATTTAGTATGAGATAATATATTAATGTCAGTAGCTACTAAAGAATAATGCTATAATTTTACTGTGTTTTCAAAGATTACTTTAACGTATCAGTTGATTATATTTTGTGTGACCCCATGATAAAAAACAAAGTACAAATTTGGTGTGTTTGTCACCAGAGTATGTGCTATTAATTTAATTTTGACTTTTTCTTAAGGGAACACAGAGTTTGAATCCCCATAATGATTACTGCCAACATTTTGTAGACACTGGACATAGGCCTCAGAATTTCATCAGGGATGTAGGTAGGTCAGATTTATTTGGAATAGGCTATTCTTAAGTCTGAATTACATGCATGTAATTTACTAATTTCTGGATTATTTCTAACAAAATTATTTTTCCTGGCTTGGCTTCCTCTTTCTCTACTCAGTGCTTTCTTCTGGTACAAATTCCTTTTCCTTACACAATGTTATTATTTTTTCTTCTTTCTTTCTTTTTTTGTAGGAGAGCACCTCATTGGTTCTATGACTGCCTGCATTTTAGATAGCTTTACTGAGATCATGCAATTCATTTATTTAAAGAGTATAATTCATTGTTTATTTTAGTGTATCCACAGGAGTTGTGGAGTCATTACCACAATCTATTTCTGAGAATTTCATTTAAGGAAGCCCTGTACCTATTAGCAGTCAGTCCCCATTCCCACTCTCTCCTCTGCCCATCCTAGCATTAAGTAACCACTAATCTACTTTCTATCTTGATAAATTTGCTTATCAATGAAATCATGTAATATGTGGTATTTGGTGAGTGGCTTCTTTTATTTAGCGTAATTTTTTTTTTTGGAAGGCAGTGTCTCACTATGTCGTCCTTGGTAGAGTACTATGGCATCACAGCTCACAGCAACCTCAAACTCTTGGGCTTAAGCGATTCTCTTGCCTCAGCCTTCCAAGTAGCTGGGACCATAGGCACCTGCCACAATGCTGGGGTGCTTTTTAGTTGTAGTTGTTGTTTTAGCAGGCCCAACTGGGTTCAAACCCATCAGCCATGGTGTATGTGGGCAGGCACCCTAACCACTGAACTATGGGCACTGAGTCTAGCATAATATTTTTGAGAGTCATTGGTGCTATAGCATATGTTTATACTTTATTTCTTTTTATTGCCAAATATTCCATTGTGTGTGTGTGTGTGTGTGTGTGTGTGTATGTATGATCACACTTTGTTTATCCATTCATTTGGATTGTTTGTATTTTTGGCTGTTATGAACACTGCTGTTATGAATATTCATATACAAGTTTTTATGTGGATATGGGCCACATAAAGCCATTCTCTTGCCTCAGCCTCCCAAGTAGCTGGGACTATAGGTGCCTGCTACAATGCCTGGCTATTTTTTGGTTGCAGTTGTCATTGTTGTTTAGCTGTCCCGGGCTGGGTTTGAACCTGCCAGCTTCGGTGATGTGGCCAGCACCCTAAACCACTGAGCTATGGGTGCCGAGCTTATGGAGATGTTTTTATTTCTCTCCAGTGTATACCTAGGAGTGGAATTGCTGGGTCCTATGGTAATCCTCTGTTAACTTTTTTGGGTACTACTTACTCCTTTATTTTCAAAGTGACCATACCATTTTACATTCGTACCAGCAATAGGTGAGGGATCCAGTTTCTTTGCATCCTGGAAGCTTATTATCTGTGTTTTTTATTAAAGCCATTGTAGTTGGTGTAAAGTGGTATCTACTTGTTGTGGTTTTGATTTGCATTTTCCTAGGGACTAATGATATTGAGCATCTTTTCATGTGCTTATTGGTGGCCATTGAAATATCTTCTTTGGAGAAATGTCTAGGTGCTTTGTTTATTGTTAAATTTTTCTTCGTCTTTTTATTACTGAATTGCAAGAGTTCTTATTCTGTGTGTGTGTATATAGTGTTTAGGGGTTTTAAGTACAAGTGTTTTATCAGATTCATGATTTGCAGTTATTTTCTCCCATTCTGGAGTTGTTTCTTCACTTTTTTGATAGTGTATTTTGGAGTACGTTTTAATTTTGATGTAATCCAATTTATTTTTTCTTTTATCACCTGTAGGAACATTACTCTGAAATAGAAACTCATTTTAATGCTTCTATAAACAAAATTTAGATGAGCATAAAAACTTATAAATTTTGGGGTGGCGCCTATGGCTCAAGGAGTAGGATGCCAGCTCCATATACTGAGGGTGACGGGTTCAAGCCTGGTCCCAGCCAAAACAGAAAAAAAAAAGAAAAAACACCTTATAAATTTTGTAACTAAATTTGGATATAAACCTTTCTGCTTTTAAGACACTTCCATTTTAAATGCTAAGAAAATGTACTTAGAAAACTATTATGATAGATTGAAGAAAAGTTGTTCCTTTGGTATAGACTGAGAACTGACAACTCTGTTGAAACCTCACTATAATAAAATCTTCAAACTTGTTTTATTTGAAAAGTGATCTACAAGCACTGGTTGAAGATCTTCAAAATCTTTCACTTTTTTCTTTTATGTTAAAGTTATTGATATTTGTACTTTTGTTTTTATATTAATTTTATATAATTTATAGTATTATAAATATGCTTCCTATGTGGTAAAAAAGATAGGAAAAAGATATTGATTTTCTCTACTTTGGGTAACATTTTTTGGGAGAAGGAATTTTTTTTTTAAGCCAAAAGAAAGGCAAGAAAGCAAGAAAGGGGGGAAAACACACAGGAAAGATAGTTGTTTTTTCTTTTCCTGAATGGTTAAACTTGATGCTATGAGCAGATTGCTTAACTTAATAAATATGAGAAATTAAATGGTATATTGACTTGAGCTAGTCTTTAGAACATCTGAGTTTTTACCTGTATGTGGGCTTGGGGTTATTATATACAAAATGTATATATGAATTATCTGAAAAATGCTACAGATTAACTTTTCTAAAAGACATGAAAGCAAACTGATGTGTGTATTATTGTTTTGAGAATATCCATACCTTTTGAATTCATTGACACTAAGTTTATTTGAATGGAAATTTAGAATTTACTATTTTTCCTTCCAGGTTTAGCTGACAGATTTGAAGAATACCCTAAACTAAGGGAGCTCATCAGGCTAAAGGATGAGTTAATAGCTAAATCTAACACTCCTCCTATGTAAGTGTTTTTATTGAATTACTGTAAGTTCCCAACTGAGGCATAACATATCAGTGTGTTATAATTTTTCTTTTTTAAAAATACTCAGTGCCCATATAAGATTAAGATGTTTTACTGCTCTATTTTTTATAATAAAATGTATCAGTTTGAATCTCTTGTGCTAAGTACATAGTGGGTTCTCATTTAAAATTTTTTCAGCTTTTCAGATAATTTGCTTGAAGTACAAATTATTTTTGTCCTATTAAAAAATTATTCATGTTTATTGTATTCTTGATACTTACTCAGCTTAAAATACCTTTAAATCAACTTTTTTCTTACAAAATTATTTGTTTGCTGGAGAAAGTTTAGAAAACTTAAAGGATAAAAAATAATTCGCATCTTGAGATACTTTTTTTTTTTTTTTTTTTTTGATACAGAGTTTGACTGTGTTGCCCTGGG
>NW_003852559.1:2272770-2340242 GCF_000181295.1 Otolemur garnettii | reverse complement strand
AAGGACACTGTAATTGAACCAATGGTCTCACTTGGAGGTCTTACTGCTCCCTTCAGGTAAAATCTCACAGCAACTTAGTTGAGCAGTGAAAAGTCCAAATTTTGATATTTTTTTTTTTTTTTTTTTTTTTTGATACAGAGTTTGACTGTGTTGCCCTGGGTAAAGTGCCCTGGTGTCATCAGAGCTCATAGCAACCACAAACTTGGGCTTGAGCAATCCTCTTGCCTCAGCATCCCAAGTAGCTGGGACTACAGGCGTCCCCCACAAGGCCCACCTAATTTGTTCTGTTTTTAGAAGAGATGGGGTCTCACTCTAGCTCAGGCTGGTCTAGAATTCCTGAGCTTGAGTAATTCACCTGCTTAGCCTCCTGGAGTGCTAGGATTATAGGTGTAACCCATTGTGCCCAGCCTCTGAGATACTATTCTTAACAATTTGAAATGTGGTAATTCATTTTCATCTTTGCTAAACAGAATAATGCTTTTCTCAGAGATGTATATGTAGCATAAGGTCTTTGAAATTAGAGAATGTTTGTTTCATATTTACCTTTAAATGTTTTGTTATTTAACAAAAGCATCCTGTAAATTACTGGAAAAGCCATCATGACAAGAAATGAGAAATGTCCGTTTCCCACTGAGGGCATGAGTGAGCTAATGAGTAGTACACTATAAAACGAATCGTTCACAGAAAGTATTTATGGCATTAAGTCATAATATCTGTAAACTATTATTACTAAATTTATATTTTGGGTTAAACTGTTTCAAATGTTATTAACATTTCTAGTCATGTTATGGTAAAATATATACTGGGCTGACAGCAATACTAATACATGATCATGAGTAATGGGAGAGGGGCAGAAATTAAGTATATAATCCCTAAAACATATGAGGTTGGACAGTTAAGTTTGTGAACTCATCCTGGAAAAAGTACTATATACCTGATTGCTGAATATCACTATAGTCACCTTTGAAGTACTTCCCTTGGGAAGTTATGCACCACCATCAGTGCCTGTTCACCCTTCAAAAGAATTTTGGAACTTTTACTGGAATAGCCATCAGAGCTGCCGTCATATGAGGTTGATCACTTAAGTTCATGAAGTCATTCTAGAAAAAGTGCTGGGTACTTCACCTCTATCACTGGTCACTATACTTCCATAGGAAGCTGTGCACTAACACACACCAGTGCGTAGTCCACCTTTCAAAGTACTTTTTGTAGGAGGAGTTTGTGAACTTAATTGTCAGACAGCTCTGGTAGCCATTCCAGAAAAAGAGTTCCAAAATTACTTTGAAGGATGAACTAGGTGCCAGTGTTGGTGCATAGCTTCCCAAGGGGAGTATTTCAAAGGTGTCTGTAGTGATACTGAGCCATGAGTTGAAACTGAGTTGTCTAACCTTGTATGTGTACTCTAAGATTCATTCTATTTAAAAACACTCTTACATTCAGAATAGTTTAGATTTAAAATACTTTAATACTATGTGAAAATAACCTCAGGAAAGGCTAGGAGTAATTTATGTTAGCATAAAAAGTTTATTAATATAGACATTTTTAATAATGAACAACCTACTATAAGAAAAATTATGTCAATATTTAGATGCTATTTTTATTTTTTCATATTTAATAAAAATTAAGTTCATTTTTATTTATTTATTTTATTTACTTTTTGAGACAGAGTCTCACTTTGACACCTTTGGTAGAGTGCCATGGTGTTATAGCTCACAGCAACCTCAAACTCTTGGGCTTAACTCAAATTTTTGGGATTGTCTTGCCTCAGCCTCCGTAGTAGCTGGGACTGCAGGTGTCTACCACAATACCAGGCTATTTTTAGAGAGGGGGTCTTGTTCTTGCTCAAGCTGATTTCAAACTCCTAAGCTCAAGCAATACATCCCACGTAGTCTTCCAGAGTGCTGAGATTATAGGATGAGCCACCATGCCCAGCCTTAGATACTGTTTTTTAGAAGGATGAATTTAAAACACATAGTGAAGTAGTTTTTCTAACCTAACTAAATAATTAGGGAAAAGTAATATGGCATTCCTTAGAAAATTCAGGTGACAATGGACAGGGGTTCAGAAAGTTACATCTGAGTATGAATTTTCAATGTAAAAATCAGACAAGAATTCATTCTAGATATATGTGAGGAATAGTATGATTTTTATTTTATAGTGTAATTGTGTCCATGACTTAGGGAGGAATAGTGGAGGTTGGTTGAATGTCTATACTAGAGAAAGAAGACCTTCCATGAAAAACATTTAGTAATTAGCTCATGATCATTTTAAAAATAATGTTTGGTAATAATGTTTAGTAATATTTAAGAAATTTTTTATTACCATATGTGAGTCATATTTGAAAATCTTTTACTCTTTTTTTATGTTTTAATCAACTAGGTATTTACAAGCAGATATAGAAGCCTTTGACATCAGAGAACTAACACCCAAATTTGATGTTATTCTTCTGGAACCCCCTTTGGAAGAATATTATAGAGAGACTGGCATCACTGCTAATGAAAAATGCTGGACTTGGGATGATGTATGATGAAACTTTCTACATTGTAATGAATTATTTGATCAGAAAGTGAGATTATAAATATCCCTAGTTTTGCAGGAATTATAAATATAGGTTTACAGTATATATTGCTGGAGGTTCAAGTTACATTAGCAAATAGTACATTATCTTTAATTTTATTTTTCTTTCTAATGCAAAAATTAAGCAAGTAGTGAGTAGGCTGTAGAAGACTCACAATTCCAGTCTTAAAGTCCTTGCATATATAGCTAGAAAAAAATCTCAAAGCTAACAGAATAATTGTAACTTATTTTGCACTTGATTAGTATCAGTAACATCTAAGTCCTGACCTGAGCAATCTCTCACCTTAGCCTCCTAGATGCCATGGTAAGAGGCAAGAGCCACTGTGCCTAGCCTGTGTATATACAGTAGAACTTCTGTAAGTCGACCACCCAAGAGACTGTAACAAACCGGTCCACATATAGAGGTGTTCAACATGGAACTAGGCCTACTACTGTACATGTGGTACATGTCTAGTTTATTAAAATTAGGTCAACTTAAGGAGGTGGCCAACTATGGTGGTTCTACAGGATATAAAATTACGATTGCTACTGTTTAAAGACCTTGTAGGGTTAGTGAGGTGGCTCACACTTATAATCTAGCACTCTGGAATGCTGAGATGGCAGGATTGCTTGAGATCAGGAATTAGAGACCAGCCTGAGCAAGAGCAAAACTCCATCTCTACCATCAGTAGAAAAAACTAGCTAGGGATAGTGGTGCCTATAGTCCCAACTACTTGGTAGGCTAAGGCAAGAGGATTGCATGAGCCCAAGAGTTTGAAGTTGCAGTGAGTGGTAATGACTGATGACACCATTGTACTTTACTCTGGGTCAGAGAGAGTAAGACTCTGTCTCAAAAAAAAAAAAAGAACGTATAGTATAGTATGGATGCAAAGGATATATAAACGCAGAATTTCAGTGCAGTATAATGTGGTAAAGTTATATATTCCTGAATAGAATTAAGCAAGCTGATAACTTCAGTTAGTTACGGTAGGTATGTTTTACTGATCAAGAACAAAAATAATACAGCTATTGAGTACCACTCTGTTCTGGACAATGTGCTAGGTAGTTGAGATTCACAGATGAATAAGACTTCTTATTTTACCTTAGGAATGTACGGTTTAATTGAACAAACGTTGACCTGAACTGATAATTACGTTATTTTGTTGGTTGCGTAATGAAAGACTGTGTAGGATGATACAAGAATAACTGACCAAGCCTGGGAAGATGGGACATATGAACATAGAAGAGATGACAGCTGAATAATTATAAATATTAATAGATTAGTTGGAATTGACCAGATAAAGAAAGATTGGGGTAGGGGTTCCAAGCAGAAGGGATGGAAGAAAAGCCAATATCTGGTTTCTGAGTGGGGAGGCAATGTACAGGTCGGTATTGTTAAAACGTGGGTTAGGACTGTCTTGAAATGGGATCTTAGGAACTTGTCCTTTTATTCTGAAGCTGGGAGGGGTTTAAACCAATTTAGTAAAATGGTCAAATTGGTGTCTGGAGACTGGACTAGAGGGAAAGAATTCTAGAGAAAGGGGAGCAATTAGAAGACTCTTACAGAACTAGTTCTGAGAAGAAGGAACCCTGAATTAAAGTGAGTAAAAATAGAAAGAAAGTGATAATTCAGTAGTGTTTAAGAGATACACTTGGTAAGGTTGAGTGATTGAGATGGGGGCAAGAGCTCAAGGTTTTTATCTTGAGTTAAATGGACTGAGTTACTATCAACTGAGTAAATCAAGGAAGAGAAGCAGAAATAGAGGGCTCAGATAATATTGATAATATTGATTTGGGGGCATATGTTAGATACTCAACTGGAAGAGGTAAGAGGAATATGAAACTCAAAGGGCTCACAGATCTGGTCTCAAAATACACATTTTAGAGAGTTATCACATTAAACACATGCAGATAGTTAAGTTTGTCCTGGAATTGTGTCTCAAGTTAAAATATGGACTGACAATAAAACCTGGAGAAGCATTAGATCTAAGGAGCATGTATAAAAGAAATATAAAAAACATAGATCAGAGATGAATGAGAACCAGGAGAGTAGGAATGTCACAGAAACCAAGGGAATAGAGAATTTCAAGGAGAGTATAATCACAACATGAGGTCATTAATTAGAGACCAGCCTGAGCAAGAGCTCAGGGATAAGTATTACTGATACTAAGAATAGTTAACTACCATTAATGCAGAAAGTCACATGTAGTAATTCAAAGTATTACTGATATTAAGAATAGTTAACTACCATTCCAGAAGAGAGGTAGGCTAAAGAAAGGATTGAAGCTATAAGGCTGATGTTTCATAGGAAATCTCTTTGAATCCTTGCATGTGACTTTCTGCATTATTGGTGGTTAACTATTCTTAATATCAGTAATACTTACTTGTCAAGATTTGGCTTTAGTTCTTTCTTCTTGAAGGTTTTTCTGTTACCTTTAAGATTCCTAGTATTTTTATTTACTTTATTTTATGGTTCTTATGATGTAAAAAAGAAATCTCCCCTCCCCCCTGTTTATAAGTATTATTTGTACTTATTGTTGAAAAATCAGAAAAGTATACAGAATATAGTATTCTCAAAATTTAGAATTAAAGACTTCACATTCTTGCTATTATTACTTGCTGAGCAGTTTTCCCAATGGGTTATACAAATTTGCATTCCTTCCAGTAGTGTTTAGAAATGTCTGGTTCCTCATATTCTTGTTGAAATTGAGAATTAATATTAAAAACTATTTTTGGTCAAAAGAGAAGAAAATTTAAATAATTTATCTTACTATGTCTTATTTAATAGTTAGATTAAAACTTGTTTTCTCTACCTAATTTGTAAAATTTGGTGAGAAAGGCACAGAACTTCAACTATATATGCCTGAGTAATACAGTTTTTGAAATAAATTCCATTTTATATGGAAATTCTTGATTTCAATTTATTTTCACGGAATTTCAACTCTGACTGACATATGAAAAGTTTTGTCTGGACCCTAAGTCCTAAACTCTTACCCCATGTGATATTATTCTAAGGAAAATACCAGTAATTAATATAATAAATAAAGTGTAAATAAGAAAAGTATTTTAGTTTCATAAGAATTCTTTTTCACATTAGTGACTCATTAGTGATCAGTCTATTTTAGTTAAGCACATTAGCATTTATTTAGAATATCAATGCTTAGCTTTTAGAATTACAGAGTCAAAAGAGTATTATCTTTTTTTTTGACATTTCAGACTTAAAATAGTTACAAGAATATATGTATGTTGATTTATTAAAAACTGTTCTACAGATAGATACTGGAAACCACAGTCCTCCCCAAATATTATATTTCATTTTAATTTTACCCTTAACTTTGGGCTCCCTTAACCTCTTTGCATTTTTTTTTTTTTTTTTGGTAAACAGTATAACATTGCTGTAGAATGTCTCTGAAGTTCCATCTTAGAAGATCCATAATTCTATAAATAAGGTTTCATCTAAGTTATTTTCATATAAAAGCAAGTGTATTTATGTGTATGTGTGTGTTATATAATATTAAAACAGCAGTGGAACAAGTAATTTTAAATAAATTTAAATTTTATTTTCCATCAATTTAGTTCATTCTCACATCTACTGAGAATCCTGATAAATTTTGATGGTTATTCTTTTGGATATAAGATAAATGAGAAATGAGCTACTTTCATGCAATATTGTTTTGGTTTCTTACAGATTATGAAGTTAGAAATTGATGAGATTGCAGCACCTCGATCGTTTATTTTTCTCTGGTGTGGTTCTGGGGAGGGATTGGACCTTGGAAGAGTGGTAAGGTGATTTTTTTAAAGTGGAATTTTAAGTTCAGAAGAAAAAACTGAAAATATTTTGCATAAGAAGTTTGAAGGTTGTTATTTTATCTTTTGTTTCTTAGATAGTTCTCAAATAATTCAGAAGGAAAAAAATGTACAGAAAAGAATGAAAGACAGTACCCATTAATCAGTTAACTAGCAAGAGGGATAAATGTAGCTCTTTAAAAATATAATTTACTTAAAATAAAGAAAAATATGTATAAATTATTACAACTGCAGGAAGAAAATAGTTTAGAGATTTGAAACTGTGAATTAACCAACTCAAAAATAAGCTAGTCAATGTCATTTACTCCTCTTTATGAGCAGCTAAAAAGTGTCATTCTGAATAGCATTGATTACTGAATTCTAAATTGAAGTATAATCAAACTGGAGAAGTGACATAGTATATGGAACACATATTTTGAATGAATGAATGAATGTGAGAAAAAAGTTTTAACACTCAAACTTATTTTAGGTACTTTGTATTAGTTGGATTTCAGAGCTTTTTTTTTTTTAATTGTATTTTGCTAAAAGGAAACAAAATAGCGTATGCTGTTTTAATAAAAAATAATGGGATTGTTGTGATGACGTATCAAGAGTCTTCAGTTTGGGCAAACCCTGTACTCTTACCGTGACTCTATTCCTGGCACTTGAGGAAGCCAAGGCAGGAGGATCCCTTAAGCTCAGGAGTTCAAGACCAGCCTAAGCAAGAGTGAGAATCAGGCTCTACTAAAAAAGAAAAATGAGCCTAGTATTGTGGTGGGTACCTGTCATCCTAGCTAGTCAGAAGACTGAGGCAGGGGGATAGCTGGAAGTTTGAGGTTGCAATGGCTAGTTTGAGGCCATGGCACCCTAGTGTGGACAACAGAGTGAGACTGTGTCAAAAAAATAAAAAAAAGAAAAGAAAAGAGAGAGAGAATCTTCAATTTTGGTCTCAATTCAGGTACTATTCAACCGTGAGACTTTGGGCAAAAAGGTCCTTCTAGGAGTCTCAGTTTGAGGCTGTTGGGTTACATCATTGCTTCTGTCATTTATTAACTTAAAGAGTAAGACTTTAACTGTATTTTAATTAGGTATCTTTTTCTTCTTCTTTTTTTTTTTTTTTTTTTTGGTGGTGGTGGTGGCGCCCCAAGATGCTATGGCAAATTAAGATAGAAAGAAATGTACCATATGTGTTTACAGGTTTATTGGTATTTACTTTTTTTAACTTTAATGTCTGCCTTTCGTCTTTTCTCCCACACCCTGAATTAGGTTGAAACTGATGAAGAGGTTTTGTTTTATTTATTTGTGTAGCAGTTTATCATATTAGTGAAAGCAGAGTTTGGCCAAAAGTGACTATAAAAATAATTCAGCATGAGAAATACTCTTGAGCTTTTGGTCAATTAGTAGATTAGATCATGTAGGATTAGGTTACTATGATGTTACTGAACACCAGTTCTAAGTATATATTTAGTGATAGGAATAGGTATTGATTTTGAGATTTTAAAATAAAAATCTAAGTTTTTATTTTGAAGTGTATCTCAGTTTACACAATGAACATTTCTGAAAAGTGTGTATGTTTTATGCTTCACTGTATCTTTATATGTACTTAATCATAGTACTAACCATATTGTAATATGCCATTTATTTCCCCTCATTTATTCTTTTTTCTTTTTTGCAGTTTTTTTTGGCAGGAGCTGGGTTTGAACCCGCCACCTCCAGCATATGGGGCTGGTGCCTTCCTCCTTTGAGCCACAGGCGCTGCCCCCTCTCATTTACTCTTAACGTGACTTGGGATAGGGACTGTATGTTATTTGTGTTTTAATTCCCAGCAACTAGACAGTAGCTCAGCAGTTCTCAACCTGTGGGGCGTGACCCCTTTTTAACAAAGAAAGTGCATTGCGGCGTTAGGAAGGTTGAGAACCACTGCTGAGTAGCTGCTTATGTTAGGCTCTCAGAATTGGTTCGGCCAGTATTTGTTGTATTTGTATATATTACAGATCCTAGGACACTAAAGTTCATAAATCTACTTTCTAGATTTTATAAAGATGAAAGTATAATTTTACCCAATAAGATGTATATGTAACAATTTTAAGTCAAAACTTTTTGTGGTTGTTAGCATTAAATATAAAATTAAAAGTTTAGGGCAGCGCCTGTGGCTCAAAGGAATAGGGTGCTGGCCCCATATGCCAGAAGTGGCGGGTTTAAACCCAGCCCTGGCCAAAAAAAAAATTTTTTTAAGTTCTCATTTGAAAGGAAGTTATCATTATCAGTTAGAACATGTTCAACAGTGTATAGCTTTGTAAGAAAAATAGAAAATTGAGGTGGCAGGAATCAAATTATCTTTTGGACTATTTTGCGATAATAGAGGGTCAGAGTATTTTCTTACAATTTAAAACCTAGTATTGGGTGGCACCTGTGGCTCAATGAGTAGGGTGCCAGCCCCATATACCAAAGGTGGCGGTTCGAACCTGGCCTCGGCCAAACTGCAACAAAAAATAGCCAGGTGTTGTGGTGGGTGCCTGTAGTCCCAGCTACTCGGGAGGCTGAGGCAAGAGAATCACCTAAGCCCAAGAGCTGGAGGTTGCTGGCATCACAGCTCTCTAAGGAGAACAACAAAGTGAGACTCTGTCTCTAATAAATAAATAAATAAATAAAACCCAGTATAGATGAGAATAGAAGGTAGTATTAAAGAATTTGGGTGTGGGGTGGCGCCTGTGGCTCAAAGGAGTGGGGCGCTGGCCCCATATGCTGGACGTGGTGGGTTCAAACCCAGCCCCTGCCAAAAACTGCAAAAAGAAAAAAAAAAGAGAATTTGGATATGATTAAGTTTCAGTATTTAACTATATATGCATATTAATGTCCAGAAGGCATATATGTGATTCTGTATTATTTCTGTATATTTGAAGACTGGCATTTCTTTTCTTCTATATTATACTAACAAAATTACTGTAACACCTTGGAATTTAGTGTCTCAAGTTTTTTAATACTGGTTGGTTATTTCTTTAAGTATTGTTTTTTTCTTTAAGTTAAGGAGTTTTTAATTCTTTGATTTCTAGTGTTTACGAAAGTGGGGTTACAGAAGATGTGAAGATATTTGTTGGATTAAAACCAATAAAAACAATCCTGGGAAGACTAAAACTTTAGATCCAAAGGCTGTCTTTCAAAGAACAAAGGTAATTACCTTTTTTGTTTTGTTTTTGTGATTTTTATTATTTTAATCAAGCTTTTCTAAATCACATCTATTTAATTAATTTTGGTGGGAAGGTCCTTTTCTTAGATCTGTAAAAATAGCATTGAGCATTATGGGAATACATCCAGGATGTTTTTAAAGTACTATATTTTAGTCACTATCTTAGCCTGTCCCCCATCGTGCTAGAGAGGGGAGTCTTTATTCCTATATGTCGTCAACTGCTGTATTTCTAAGTTAGATATGGGCTTTTGATAACCTCTGACCCCTGTAATTTTTCCCTTTGTTTGGGCTTAGAAGATGGGAACAAGACTCATAACTGGCTAGCTTAGAGATATATTTCTCTTCTTCCCTTCTTTTTCCTTTATGAGTTCTCCTCTGAGAACTACTTTATGACTGACCCACTAGTATTAGGCTTTAATAGTTTTTGTTCTTTATTCTTTAAGGAGCTGTTGGTGGGAAGGTCTTTCTTGTTAAATCTTTCTTAGACTGGAATCATGCCTGTGTAATGAACCCTCCATAGAATCCCAAGGACAGTATCTGTAGAGCTTCTGGGTTGGTGAACCTGTGGAGTTGCTAGGAGGGTGGTATTCCTGGAAAGGGCATATTAATAGAAGCTTCTCCCATTTCCTCTTCTTTTCCCCCAGAGATGCTTTATGCATCTCTTCCATCTGGCTGTTTCTGAGTTGGATCCTTTTATAATAAACAGGTAAAGTCTTATTTAAAGGCTTTTCTTAATTCTATGAGCTATTCTAACAAATGTCCCCCAAGAAGGTGATCATGGGAGCCTCCGAATTATTGACTATCAGAATCAGAACGTGGACTTGTGATTGGTATCTGAAGTGAAGAGCAGTCTTGTGTGGCTAAACTCTTG
This sequence comes from Otolemur garnettii, assembly GCF_000181295.1. NCBI lineage: Eukaryota > Metazoa > Chordata > Mammalia > Primates > Galagidae > Otolemur > Otolemur garnettii. Next base: position 2,329,842 of record NW_003852559.1, on the reverse strand, counting down.
ACTTATGCATGAGGTCTACAGTAACTAACTAGTGTCAGAATTGAATTGAATTCCAATGTTGTTGGAGAAGTGAGGAATAGCTTGGTGTGGGAATCCCACACATCTGATGTTAAAAATGACGTGTTCTGAGAGTGTTGTGAGAGTATACAAGAATACTATTTTTCCTATTTATATGGTAATCTTGACTTATCCTGAGATCTGAGCTTTCTTACCATGTTTTTGTGTGTAGAACTGTATTATCAAAGATTCAGAGAAATGAGGGTTTTTTGGATTGAGGACATAAAAAACTAAAATATTGTGAAATATTACTGCTGATGAAAAGAGATTAATTGATCCGTTCTTGTTATTTAGGAACATTGCCTCATGGGGATCAAAGGAACTGTGAAGCGTAGCACAGACGGGGACTTCATTCATGCTAATGTTGACATTGACCTAATTATCACCGAAGAACCTGAAATTGGCAATATAGAAAAACCTGTAGAAATTTTTCATATAATTGAACATTTTTGTCTTGGGAGAAGACGCCTTCATCTATTTGGAAGAGATAGTACAATTAGACCAGGTAGGACCTCACTTTAAAAAAAATAGCTTTATGATTCCTTAGGATACAGGTATTAAGAAGCAGGACATGCTGCTGTATAAAATGAAATTCTTATGTATTTGAATCCCCTTTTTTTGCTGTACTTCAAATATGTGCAGTTTTAGGTTCACAGGAAAATTGAGAGGAAGGTATGGAGAACTGTTCTCCCTGTGCCTGCACACGCAGCCCTTCCCAGTTATCAGTATTCCTTACCCTAAAGGTATGTTTGTTACAGCTGATGAGCCAACTAACACGTCATAGCCACCCCATGTCTGTAGTTTACACTAAAATTTACTCTTGGTGGTGTGTGTTCTCTGAGTTTAGACAAATGTAAAATGATGTATATCTGTCATTATAGTATCATACTGAGTAATTTCATTGCCCTGAAAATCCTCTGTGCTGCACTTCCTAGTCCGGTCCTCTCCTCACCCCCTGGCAATCACTTGATTTTTTTTACTGATTCCATAATTTCCCTTTTCCAGAATGTCATATAGTCGGAATCATACAGTATGTAGCCTTTTCACATTGGCTTCTTTTATTTAGTAATATAAGGTTCCTTCCTATCTTTTCATGACTTGATAGCTCATTTCTTTTTAGTGCTGAGTAGTATCCCATTTTCTGGTTGTACCACCATTTATTTATCCATTTACATACTTGCATTTTAGTGCTGAAGAGATCCCATTTACCTACTGAAGGGTGTCTTGTTGCTTCCAAGTTGCCACAGTGCTGCACCATTCTGCATTTCCATCTGCAGTAAGAGTTGCTGTCGCTGAGCATCAGCACCAGCACTTGGTGGTCGTGGTGTTCTCGATTTTGGCCATTTTCATGTGTGTGTGGTGATAGGTTGTTTTAGTTTGCATATCCCTGATGGTGTGTGGTGTGGAGCATCTTTTTGTATGCTTAATGCTATCTGTAGGTCTTCTTTCGTGAAGTATCTCTTAAAGCCTTTTATCATTTTTATTAGGTTGTTCACTTTCTTATTATTGATGTTTAAGAGTTCTTTGCTTATTTTGGGTAGCAGTCTTTTTCAGATGTGTTTTTTACTAGCACTTTGTCCCAATTTGTACTTGTGGTCCCATTCTTTCTTTACATGTTTTGATTTAATTAATTAATTTCTGCTCTTATTTTTTGTTTTCTTCTCCTGCTTTCTCTGAGTTTATCTTTTATCTGAGGTATGTTTTGATTATTGGTATTAAGCTTTTTCATATTATAGTGTTATATTTAGACCTGTAAATTTCTCTAAGCACAGCTTTACTGCATTCCAAAAGTTTAACATGTAATTTTTTTATTATTTCAAAAATAATAATTATCTAATTTTCATTGTTATTATATACTTAATCCATTGGTTAGTCACTATTGTGTTGCTTTATTTTATTTTATTTTTTGAGACAAGAGTCTTACTTTGTCATCCTCGGTAGAGTGCCATGGCGTCATACTCACAGCAACCTCAAACTCTTGAGCTCAAGTAATTCTCTTGCGTCAGCCTCCTGACTAGCTGGGACTACAGGCACCTGCCACAACGCCCAGCTATTTGTTTAGAGACAAGGTCTCACTCTGTCTCAGGCAGGTCTTGAACCTGTGAGCTCAGGCAATGTACCCGCCTCGGCCTCCCAGAGTGTTAGGATTACAGGCATATTTTTTTTAATTTATTTATTTTTTGCCTAATATTGTTGTCAGATAGCACAGATTGATTTCAGTTCTTTGTAATTTGTTGGATTAACTTTATGACTCAATGTAATAAATATTCCAAGTCCATTTGAAATGAACATGTACTTTATTTTTGTTTTGGTTATAGTATTGTGTGCTAGTTAAGTCATTAGTTGTCTTCACTGATAGTTTTAAACTACTTAGTTTGTTGAAATCTGTTATGGTGGTTTTCTTTATTTAGTTGTCAAGTTTTTTATTTATATCTATTTGGGGCTCTTATTAAGTACATTTAAAATTTTTATGCCTTCCTGGTAGATTGATCTTCTTAATACTTACTGAAATGTCCTTTCTTATCCTGTGTTTTCTGCCCTAAATTCTACTTCATGTGGTATTATTGCAGTTATTCCAACTTCTTAGGTTTGTGTTTATATGGCATATTATTTTCATTCATCTACTTTCAGCTTTGCAACCATTACATTTAAGGTCTATCTTTTATGATTAAATATACCGTTCAATTTATATTTATTTAATTAGACTGTTTAGTCAATCTGTATGTAATGTAATTCTTGATTCATTTGGTATATATTACCATCTCACTATTTTACAATGACACCATCTATTTTGTGTTCCTCTCTCTCTTATTTCTTTTGGATGATTAATTATTATTCCATTTGTCCTTTTCATTAGCTTGTTAGGTATTCTTTTATTCTTTCATTGGTTATCTTGGAGATTGCAGCATGAATCCTTGAATTATTAAAGTCTAAATTAAAATCGTATTGATTTTTAAAGAGTGAGAATGATATGATTTAATCTGTATAGTTTCCTTAATTTTTTCAAAACAACTTTTCCTCAATATACTTAGAGATCATGCATATGTTATTGTATACATAGTATATATACAGGTATTGCATGAACTTAGAGTTGTTAAGACTTCCGCAAATATACATGAACAACTTATTTGGAAGTTCTGTGGATGTTTTTACTTTCTTAATGAAAGTAAAAATATTTTGGCAACAGATTTTGTAGCTTAAGATAAAGTAATGTCACAGATATTCAACTAGAGAAGTGTATTAAGAAAGCATAGGTGTTCATATAATATCAAGGTTATGGCTCTGATTTTGTAATTAAGAAACAGATTTTTCTCTTCCACCATTAACCTATCCTGCCCCCAAATAGCACCTGAATATGGGAATAATCATCAGTGCCAATTGCTTTTTTAAGGAAACAAAAAACATAAGAAAAAACAAAACCATTTGAAGAATAAAAGCAAACATCAGATGGTAATCTTTTAATAATTGAAAAGTAAAAGTAACAACATTTAGGAGAGGTTTGAAGAGGAAAAAAGTCAATCTCGCTACCTCTAAGAATTACTTTGATTTTTTACATGGTACTATCAGAACCTGTACATATAAATTTTTACATAATTGTAGTCATCATTTTGTATTTTTCCATCAGTATTGTATCAGATATTTTCTCCATTTTAAATAATTATTCATAATCATTTTTAATGGCCTTATAGTATCATTTTAATGATCTCTATAAATTTTTTTTAAATGAGTGGAAGAACCTAAGGAGGCAGTAGATAATGTTAAGTGTAGGTATTATAAGTATAAGAAGCAACTAAAACAGAGATTTTGCCTCATGCCAATTCTTATTTATGATTTAATTTTCAGAGGGGGTTCTTCATCCAATTAGTTGTGGCCACTCTGCACACTTTGGTTATATTAAATATTATGTCTTTTAAGTAGGATATCTTCTATTTTTATCTGTATCAGTTAAAGTCTTCGAGGCACAAATCTAACTTATTACTTATAAGCTTCATCTAATGCTTTACTCTTGCCTAGTATTACAAAAATTATTTTAGTATTAGCTGTAGTAAGATAAAATTAGGAAGAAAAGTTTCCTTAGTGTTTGGGGGTTAATCACCTTAATAATATTAATAGTAGGGGCAATTGAGAGAGTCTGCTCAAGAGGCTTTAATTTATTTAGGCTGAGCCGTCAAATACACTGCTTCCTCAAGAAGGTATTCTAAGCTATTTCACATATGTACCATGGAAATACCATTTTGCCATGGCTTTAAAATAGAAGTTAAAAGTAGCTGTATGAATCCAATTCATTGTGATGCCAGGCTGTTTTAACTTTACTCTGCTCTTTGTGATATCTTTAGAACTTGTATAAAACACTAATGTTGTAGTTAAGAATTTGAGGGGGTAGGGAATGAATCTTTGGGCTTCTATAACCAGTTTACTCGGCAAAGATTTGCATGTTTTATTTGCTTAAGAGGCCATATGACAGGGAAGAGGCAATATTAATTATTTTTACTATATCTTTAAATTTTCTGTTTCTTACTCCTTGTCTGTGTGTCAGATGCCACAGTACCACACAGATGCCAAGAAACAAACCAGAAGAGAGCAAGTAAAAATCTCACAGATTGAACAGTCAGTGTGATGGCAGAGTGTGGAATGTGCTTATTGATCTGGTGTGTCTTCTGTCATTATCATGGCATCTACTAGTTGATAACTAAAAAGAACAATATGGTAGATCTTTTTTTTTTTTCTTCAAATGACATTTGAAGAAACAGTATTTATGCACTGTTAGATACTGAAGATTTCTTAACAAAGTATCATACACAAATGGCTACTATGTTTTCCTAGCAGAATATTTTTTCATTTTATGGCAATTTTTTTTTCTTTTTGAGACAGTCTCACTTTCTTGCCCTTAGTAGAGTGCTGTGGTGTCATAGCTCACAGCAACCTCAAACTCTTGAGCTCAAGCGATTCCCTTGCCTCAGCCTCCTGACTAGCTGGGACTACAGCCACATGCCACAGCTCCTGGCTATTTTAAGAGACGAGGTCTTGTTCTTGTTCATGCTGGTCTTGAACCCATGAGCTCAGGCAATCCACTGCCTTGGCCTCCCAGAGGGCTAGGATTACAGGTGTGAGCCACTGTTAAAGGCCTCATTTTATGGCAATTTTTGATGCATCTAATATTCTAAGAAGTAACATTGAGGGTGATGAGGCAGAGATATTGTATATCTAATTTTATAAATAAAGAACCTAATCCTTAAAGATTTGACCTATTCCAAAGGATCTCATGTCTCTTGTAATACTCCAGAGGCATATTTCCAAGACTCTTCTCAAAATATGTACCAATTATAAGAATTACCACACCCAAGGAAATCCCAAAGCATGGTGTTTCTATTGAGTGTTCATAGTTAATTTCTAGTTCCTCCCATTCCAGATACAGTTTAATTAATCAGAAAATATCCTTATAAGCAAAGTTGTCTAGCAATGTAATTGACAAAAATACCTTTTTACTTATAGAAGTATAATGTACAATAGAAATTCTGAGAAGAGAGAAATAATTTTCATTTCATATAGAAAGTATATTTGAATTGGATGTTGAAGGGTGAGATTTTAATAAGTCAGCTGGATAGAAAAGAAAATAATACGGGCACAAAGTAGGGGTTAAACAAAGGTTTGTGGAAAGCATTAATGAGAAGTGATTGGAAAGTTAGTTCAAGACTTAACATTTTGTATTTATGAATTTGGGCTTTGTGTAAAATCTAGAATGTTTTTAAGCAGAGAAGTGACATGTTTTAAGCTTTGCTTCAGATTTTTTACTTTTAGAGGGAAGAGCAACTAGAAGTTGGGAGATGATGACAATATACACACGTGTATCTGTTACGTGTTGTGGTATAGTAGAGGACTGTCCTTGTGAAAAATAAGTTTAAGTTTGAGGGTGGCAGTCGCAATGAAAAGATGGGAATAAATAGGGGCAACATGGCAGTGGTTGAGTTTCTAGGACACATCAGTGAGAATACAGCAAAAGTTGGTTCCAAGATTTTAACCAAAAAATGATGGTACCATTTCCATAAGGAGAAGGGTACATAAGTTAATAAATATTTCCTGAGCTCAAATTCAGTATAACGTGTGATATAATTTGTTTTTCTGAGCACTATTCTCACAAAAGACAGAATATGGATGGAGACAATGAGAAGGATATATTACAAAAGTTACAGTCTAGGAGGAGAAGCAACATATGTAAATATGACATCTTTAAAATATGACCATAGTGCTGTGCATTCTGTATAATAGAGATCAGTATAGGGTGAGTGATGGGGACATCTTTAAGACTACATTGGGGATTTGACCTAGTCCCTGAAAGTTAAATAAGAAAGAACTGAAAAGAAAAAGAATAATCTTGTTTTCCCTCCGTTTCAGGCTGGCTCACAGTTGGACCAACACTTACAAATAGTAACTACAATGCAGAAACATATGCATCCTATTTCACTGCCCCTAACTCCTACTTGACTGGATGTACAGAAGAAATTGAGAGACTTCGACCCAAATCACCTCCTCCCAAATCTAAATCTGATCGGGGTGGTGGAGCACCGAGAGGCGGAGGTAGAGGTGGCACTTCTGCTGGCCGTGGACGAGAAAGAAATCGATCTAACTTCCGAGGAGAGAGAGGTGGCTTTAGAGGGGGCCGTGGAGGAGCACACAGAGGTGGTTTTCCACCTCGATAAATTTTGAAGACATTGATCCTGTTAATGCCTCTCTAACTGTCTTTATTATCATTTTCATTTCAAGTGGGAAACTTACTTTAGAACTTAATTCAAGCTTGCACCTTTACTTTGGTTTCTCTGAGCTGAAGGCATCTTAGTCAACCTCCTTGCAGTTGTCGACACACTATCTGGTTTTGTTCAGGATAAATGAACAATTCTGCCTCTTGTCATCTACATGAACAGAATGGAGCAACACAAGTAGACTTCAGAGACTGAATCTGTTCTGATAAATTCCAACTACTTACAAAAGTTTTGCTTTTTAGAAATAGTTGAACAGTTGGAAAAGGTCCAGTCTGTGGTATCATGGTGGTGCCCACAGGAGTGGGTAATGTGCATCCTCCCACTGCTATCGTAGCAAATGGGGAGCTTTCTGGGAGCCTTGACAGAGTGGAGTTGGGACAGATGGTGAGCTTTCGTCAGAGTTTTAATGTTTTCTTGATGAAAGAATAAAAAGAGGTAGGCTTCTTTTTTTAACCTTAAATAAATTCAGATATGATTAAGTATTGAAGAAGTTGAGAGACTTTGAACAAAATCACCTCCTCCCAAATCTGATCTGATAGGGGAGGTAGAGATCCCAGGAGTGAAGCAGAACTTGATAGACAGACTTAAAAAAAAAGTAATGAAAAAGCTCATTGTCATAATCTCAATTATGTAGTGACGTATGACTCTTAATCGTGCTTCCTAAGATCCAAACGAGGACAGATATCTAAGAGCTAGAACTCTGGTGTAGACATATTCCTTAGCAGAATAAAGTAACAGAGGTAACAACAGAGATACCTGGTCATCAGATGTTTGGTTTGAACATTTTGTGGAATAAAGTATGTGGGACAAGGGAATGACATACATCTTCAAACTTGTTATGGAGAAAATTTAATGTAAAATCAATTATAGAAAACTCTTAAGAATACAGCTCAGAAAATGAACTGCAGTTGCCTTTTACTAATAATAAAGCTTTGTGTTGTTTCTAAGGGGCTGGTCATGCAGATCTGTTAGTTGTGTAAGGCTTCATGCTGTCATTTCTTTTTCTATACTGTAATTCATGTTTTAAACAAATTTGATGAATGATATTATGCCATTATTGTTCCTCCTGAGTACTTTTTTATTGTGTTAAAATATTTCTAATGAAACTTGAATCCTTTGAAATTTGAGAATCTGCTTTCTGTAAATGGAATTCCTGTTGTTATTTACAAAATGAAAAGACTGACCCAAAATCAAACTGTTCTTTTGGTCTTTGGTGCATTTTATTGACTCTCTTGTGCTCTGACTACACCTAAGGTGAGGTTATCCACTAAAGATTTGGTTTGAAGATAACGACTGAATAATAGAGGGCTGAGATTTTTAAAAGCCTGATGAATTAACTTGATCAGTCTTTTAGTAGTATTTGAATAACACCTTTTGTAATGTAGATACTATGTATCATAGTTGGTTATAGTTTTGGGGAAATGGTATATTTTCAATGTCAGTAAAATTATAAATTATCTACAGTTAGAACTATGGATGTCAGGGTTCTAATTTTAGATTATTCTAGTGAGTGAAGTCAAGACAGAGAAATTTCCAGTTGCTCATTTCTAATTGTCCTTAGAAATGTTGGCTGAGGAGCAGCCCTGCCCTATAAACTAGACTCTTATGTTCTTTTCCCCGGATCTATCCAAAGTGAAGAGGCATTCCTGGTGCCTAGCTGATGTAGACACTGTGAGGTTTGTATCACAAGGTCTTCTTCACAGAGACACAGGAATGGCTTCTTGGTAGGTTCAAGGTTAAGGGGAGCCACAGCTTACCAAATAGAGAAAAAGAGTTGGTAGAGAAAGAATGCAAACCTAGAATTTATCCTTTTGACAATGAATCTAGCCTTTTTAATAACATAACAAAAATTATTTAATAACTTTTAAGTAACTAGTTTCACTATCTTTCAGTAAAGGTTGAGATATTTTTACAACAGGATTATCTATTTGTTGAAGACAGGGTTCCAAACAAAAGTGATTACTCTGAGCTCTTCTGATTTTTAATCCTGTTTGTATTTACATGTGTTGCATTTTCACAAAATTATCTAGAAACAGATTTTCACTTGCTTCACTGATTCTTTATTGGGGATAGAAGCTAATAAGCGAAATAATCCTGTATTTTTTCAGTTTAAGAAAACGTGAGTTTATACAAAATTCCTAGGTATTCCAAGCTAACAGTGGGAGCCATTCTACCTGTGACCCTCCTGCCTTTAGAGTTTGCATGCGTGAGTTTATACAAAATTCCTAGGTATTCCAAGCTAACAGTGGGAGCCGTTCTGCCTGTGACCCTCCTGCCTTTAGAGGGTGGGTATTAGGCCCAGAGTGCTGCATGAGTAGAAATACTTTGCTCCTCTTCTTCACTCTGGAGAAGAAATAAGCCAGGTAGTTGATGTCAGCTAGCAGATTTTGGGGTGGGGATACCACGGTATACCCATACATAAGTAAATCAGATTAGACCAAGGAATTGTGGAGATAGCAATGTAGATTGGTCACCATGAAACAGTACGGTGTGAGAGGTCAAGGTGTATGTAGTACTGGAAAGTGGGACTCCAGCACTGAGTCTGGCATGACAACCAGGTCACAGATCCAAAGGTGAAAGGGATCAGTACTGGTTCTTTGTGAGCCCTTTGCTCAGAGCTCTCTGATCCATACCCAGGTCAGTGCCATGCCATGGTTTCATTTAAATTAGTGAAGTGTAATACCTGGGAGCCACAGTGTGCCTCTGTGTTATGCCTATTACTAGGAGGAATTCCTTTTTAAGTCTTTTAAAATACTTTCTACCCATCTTAATTGTTTATATCTTTTAGTTATAACAGCTTATTTCAAAACGTACTGTTTTATCCTAAATTTGGAACGTAAGATTTAGTCTTTGAAGTATAGTTTCAGATGTTACTAATTTGTTTAATAAAATCCTTATTTACTTGACAGAATGAAAGCTCAGTAGGGACGGTAGTCTTTGATCTGAAAGTCTCTCATATTTTTGTGATCTAGTAAAAACCTTTGCTTATTAGAAAGGCCTTTCTTAGAACAAGGGTTAGAATCTTGGGGCTCATGTAGGACTATTATCTTGTCTCTAATGGGACAGAGCCTGAACTTTTAGCTGAGGTCTCAAGTCTGTGTAGTCAGTTTTGAAGCTTTGAATCTAGAACTTCCCAAAAGGTTAGAGTACTTACCAGGCAAGCGGAGCCCATTGGAGACTCCATTTCTGGGTTACCACCCTGTGTCTGCTCTCAAGGCCTCCATCATTTACTCGGGTACAGGCAGTCATGGGTTACAAATGAGGTAAGTTGTATAGGTTTGTTCTTAAGTTTAATTTGTGTCTAAGTTGAAACAGGTATGTTAATCTATTACCTCTGGTAGCCTTCATTCATAAATGTGGGTTGTACCTCAGATGTTTGTAACTCAGGGACTTACTGTAATAGCCTCTGTGTGAATTGTAAGTTGGATATTTGTAACTCTGGGACTGCCTGTATAAAATTACTAGCTATAATGCATCAACTCATTTAATGTACATATGGATAATTTGGACGTCTTTTTCAAGTAAACCCTTTCTCCAATATTGGACAAAATATTAAAATGATCAGTTTGAGCTGTGTTACAGTTCTTGCTTCTCGGCTAAGTGTTAATAAACAGTGAAAATCAGGTAAGTGAGGTTTTTTCCAAAAGTACTTCTAAAGAATTGAGAATCTGGAAGTGAACAATGTGAAATGCACAAAGAAACCAAGTATATAATATAAATCAGTGAAGCAGGCCAGGAGTTTGGGTTTTTAATGGAATAATTATCTTTCTAAGGCATATCATGTGCAAGTTAAACACACGGAGATACTTATCTTTACTCATTTTCTTCTCCCATGTATCTTATCTGTTCTGTTTCCCACTTTGATGAGCTTTCTCTGCTCCTGTTTGAGAGAAGTGGAGCAGCTCAGATGCCTTAGTAAACAGCCACTGACTCGCTGTGGAGGCTACAGAGATAGGGTGGGGACTGGAGACCACCTACCCTGGTGTAGGTAGGTGGACTACCCTCGTCACTCCAGCTAATTGTCACCACAGAGGAAAGAGGGCAAGTCTGAGGTGTTCATACGAAATCTACCTGATCTTTAGAGGCTGACAAGATAGTTTGTGACTTTTGCTTATACTTTACTTTTGTAAAATTAAAATTTCTTAAAATTAATTTGGCTAGCTAAATACTGCGTGAATATTTAAAATTCTGGCCTCCAAATACTGCGGGACCAAATTTACTAAAGAGAAAGAAGTTAACTTGGTTGGAACGGGAAACCATCACCCTTGAAAGCATATTGTATAGTTGACTTCCTTTGGAATATGCAAAGCAGGATGAAAATGTTGACTAATACTTCCAAGTTGCAAACAGTGAAGTGATGGCAAGCCATTGACTGTCCAGTGGGAAAAAGCGTAGAGACCTACCTGGGCTTGTGACAAAACACACTGTTTAGAGAATCCTATACTTGTACAGATTTTTAGTTTACAGCTGTTAGTATTGTAAGGATGAATACTGCATCATCAGCCTGCCCTTTGTGTGTTATTTTGGAAAGCAGGGGACGAAAAGTTAAAACTCAATTTTTTGTTCAGATATAACTAGTTTAATAAATCAAGGTAATTGGCTTAAATGTCTTGTGTAATTGGCTGTCCTTTTTGTAGGCCCATGCTTTTCAGGACAACTTCTGGGTAGGCACATACTTTAATTTTTTAAAACAGAAGCTTTTAATGTATTCTTCAAACATGAGTAATAGATATTTAGTTTTTCATGGACCCAAGGCATACCTCAACTTGAAATAAACTGACTTTAAAAACTAAAGTCTCATTCTAAAAAGGTCTCAAAGTTGCAAATTTTCATTGCGGTAGAGTTTTGTTAAGTGGTAACAATTTTTTTAAAAAATCATAACAGCATTTCCTGAACATTCTTGTATAACTTTGTATTCTTGAGACTGGATCTGCAGTCATTATTATAGTTTCCTTAACTAAACACTTGTAATTTTGCCTCCCCAAATTGACTTTTTTCTTTATGTGATTTAAAACTGGATTGTAATGTATTAAGTTTGGATGACAGTGGCTCTGGAAATCATGTTGTGAAGGTATATTTTAGTAACTGGCTGAGTTTAGCTTGGACAAGACAGGTAAGGATATGTCACAGCCTTTGAACTATCTGAAAACTGCTGTTAAATAGAGGAGGAATTCACTTCTGGCCTCAAAAGACAGAGCACTTGTACCAAGAGAGAATTTTCAGGAAAAGTCTGCTAAATATAATTTAACAAGCAGAACTATTCATAAATGACTGCTTGGAAAAGAAGTAAGCTTCTCCTCACTGATTCTCAAGCAGAGCTCTGTAAATACCCACTGGAGATGATGACTATTGCCTCTTCCAACTGATACTTTTTTTTTAATCCAGATTACTTGGTATTGTGTTTTTGGCACTTAAAATTTGTATATACAATTACCCCCAAAGAATTGCCTTTTCTGGAAGATTATTGACTAAACTTTCTGGAAGGTTTAGATACTAATGTATAATACCTCCTAGTGGAGCTGAAGTTCATTTTCAGATTATCTTTTAAAACAATTGATCTAAAATTTGATCTTTGCTCTTTTGTTTTCTAGAGACGTATGTTTCCTCACAAAGTTGTGCAACTGTCACACACACAAATGTTTCCATCTGGCTACATTAATGTGAAAAAAATTTTTTTCTAGGTCTCCCTTCAAGAAAGAAAAAATTAATAAGCAGTTCTTAATTATCCTCAGTTCACTGTCATTAGAAAGTGAAGCTGTGCCATTTAGTAATCTCAAAGATGTGCCTTTTTGAGTGAGTAAACTTACTTTTTTCATACTTCTTCCTCAGCATTTAAAATGCAAGTTCTTGTCTTTGGTTTAAAAATTGAGGTTTTGGTTTTTAACAGTGAAAGCAGCTGTTCTATAAGAATAATTACAAGTTATTCTTATTGGTGAATTTATTGTAATCTCTGCAATGATCTGTCTATTGGACATTTCTGTAATCTCTGTAATGATCTGTCAATTGGACATTTCTGTATCATTTAAAGATAGAAGCTTTATTCAGAGGATGACAATTGAGACACTTAACGGCATAGCAGCAGCCAGGACATTACCAAGTCAGAGTAGTACTAGTTTTTATGAACCTTAGAAAATTTAAGGAAAAAACTAATAAAATAATATTTGCTCTGTGTCAGACACTATTCTAAGCCTCTTCTATTTATTAACTTAATTCCTAAAACAATAGGAGAGGAAACTGAGACACAGGAAAGTTTCTCCCTTGGTCTCTGGATCACACAGCCGGTGGTGGAACCAGTGCAGAAACCTGCCTTGTTGGGTGCAGAGCTATTGTGCTCTGCTGCCTCCTGTGGTTTGGGGAGGGGAGAACTAGATCCGAGCACCAGGGTGCAGCATCTACACCATTTTTTTTTTTGGTGAGGGGAAGGGGTAAGTGATCATTCAGCACTCATTGGAGCATTTTCATTATAAACTGGGGAGTTTCTTCCACCATTGAGAGCTAGTCTCTCCATTTATATTATATTCTTTCTGCTTTTCAAAGGTCTTGCTCTTTTGAATATTTTTTCAATCTTCTGCCTTCAGCATTCTTTGAAGTACAATATTGCCAGTATTTTTTTTTTCAACATAATACTGGCTTCTTTCCACCAGCATTTAAATGTCGATCTCTGCGTGCCTTAAAATAAGAAATCCTCCCCTCTGCCTGTGACCCACCCTTTCATCCCCTTGCTGGGTTTCCTCCACTGGGCTTCCGCTTCTTCAACCTCTTCTAATACAGCATACATCTTTGTTGATCTAGTGAAACTGCTCCCATCCAAGTGACCCATGACATTTTGTCTTTGCTTTAACTTGTCTTTTGGAAGCCTGTAACGTGGCTGCCCAGTCTCTCCATGTACCCCTCTCTGACCTTGGGCTTAGTGACAGCCTTTCGCTAGGTTTCCTTCTTAACCTCTTCGGCCCTTACTTCACAGTGTCCTTCACAAGTTTCTGGTTTACTCTCTGCTCCAGGGATTTGCTGTCTTTTCTGCAGTCTGTCTGCATAAGCTTTTTGGCCACCTGTATGGCTTTTCTCTATACGTAGATGGCTTGCAAATCTCCGGCACAGCTCTCTCCTGAGCCGCACACCTGTATTTCTCAGTGCTCTAGTTTGCCTCACTGGGGAAGCTGGCACGCGACCTCAACATGTTCAAAGTTGAACCACTAACTATCCTTTACACACACTGCTATGAATATACAATGCTGCCTGGAACAACATCATTTTCTGACAGTTTCTTCCTTTTTACTAATATCGGCTCTACCTCCTATGGCTCCCCCCTCCTAATTAAATACTGTTTCAGTTCAGGCCACCATGAATTCAAATGGACCATTCTGATAAGCTAATTGTCCCTCTGCTAATTCCATCATCTCACAACCCCAAAATGATCTTTCTAATGACTGATCCTGCCGTTCTTGTTTAAATTACCTTGAATATCTTCATTTTGCCATTGGGATTAAGTCCAAACTCCCCCTTGACCAGGGCTCCATCCACTTGCCATCTTTTTCATGTTGCCTCTCCTTAGTGTAACAGTTCCAGCCAAGTTTAAGTTCACTAGTTTATTTAAATGGTAATGTATGCTCTCCACCACTCTGGGCCTTCCTGTATATTTTCTCCTCTTACCAACACTAACAATTACCTATGTCCAATAATTTTTTCTGGTCTTAGCTTTGATGTAGCTTCCTCTGGAAAATCCATACTGGGCTGTGTCCTCTCCACCTAGACCTGGCCAGATGTACCTGCTCTGTGCTCACTGTAGTCTTTTGTGGCATTTATGAGACTTTCCTGTCCTCGTAGAGATGGCAGAGACTTTGTGCTGCTCACTGCTGTCTGTGTTTGGCACAGACGGTGTACAGTAAATAGGTGTTGAATGAGAACACATTACCTCCCAGAACGGTACATTCTTTAAGTGCCTAATTACTGTAAAGTTTCTTCTATGAAGTGGCGTTTTGTCATTTCTGTTTATCAGTTCTGGTTTTATGCTCTAGCAAATACATAGAACAAATAACCGAATGTGCTCTGTGCCTCTATCCCACATACAGGCAGTGCCTAGAACTGAACATTCACATAGGTGTGGTCTGACTTCAGAGTGGAGTGGGGGCATCGCTGTACTCACCTGTCAGGCTAGTCTTACAACAAAAGGACTTTGAGATATTTGTTTTCATCCCACTACTGATTCATAATGGCAAACTCCCTAAGTTCTTTTTTTGAATACGTGTTGTTTCCAAGAAGGATCTCCTGCATATGCATTTGTTTTCTGGACACAATTCTAGAAGCTTTCTTCTTGTTAAGCTCATCCAAGCTGATTTGAAATGCCATGCCAGCTGGCTAACACATGGGGGGATTTCAATCCTGTCGGTGTATTTGTTACTCAGTTCCATGACATCTACTAATTTATAAATAAACCTTTCATTGTCATGTCATCATAGACAAGGTACTTAGCTGCTTTAAGCCTGTTTTATGTGTAAATGGGTTGATAACAGCATTAGGGTTGCTATGAGCAATAAATGTGGAATTGTTCACTAAACACTTACGGTTCTTGGGACCTGTATGTACTCAGCATACTTGTGCAATTAGTATTTATTCACATCACTGATAAACGAGCTGACCAGGGCAGATAGAGGACAAAGAGGACAAATGGTGCATTTGGTACCACTCAATACTACCTTCTAGGTTCAGATATATTCATTAATAATGGTCTCGCATAGCACATTGCTATTAAATGCCTTTCTCAAATACATTGTCTGAGAGTACTCCCTACTCTCAACACTCAAAAAAAAAATTGTTTTTCTAATTTGTATGATCAATCCAGAAAACTTTTTGCCAAGACACTTTGAGTACTATCCTTATTTCTTTTTAAAATCTCAATATACATAAAAATGAATAATTCTACCTACTAAGAGTACATGAAGTAATTTATTGATATTGGTTAAGATCCATTATATACAGGTAGAAACCTTCAAAATTGTACAAAGAACCATTAAGAATATTGATAAAGACAGTTTTATAGACAACACAACTGGAAAAAGTTTTAACATATACAATATATAATTATGAAAAAAAAACGCAGAACACAAATTGTTCTACCAGATTGATTTTAAGGTTTGCTATTCAAACCTTAATTTTAAAAAAATTGCTCAATGGAGTTACATGGTTTAAAAAAATTAAGTATAATGTAAAAATCAAGCTTTTTTTCCCCTCACTGCAAAGAACTTTTTACCTCAAATCTATAAAGTTTGAAAAATAATTTATGTCTGGCACAAAGAAAGAAAATTGAGAAATGTTTAAGGTTCTGTAAACTTTGCCTTTCATGAAATGCAAACTGCATCAGTTTTAAGAATTCAAAATTGTGCAATCAGAAATAGACTGTTCCCTTTATGGTACAATGGTACCTTCATTGGCTTTATACCTGAGCACCGAAGCTGAAGTTCTAAATGCCATCTCGGAAGGCTATTCTGAAAATGAGCAAGAAATCAAAACTAGCCTATTATCATCTAGAAAAGTAGGCACCAAGAAGGAGATTTCCTTAGAAATGCAACATCAATGATAGAGACGTTTCAATTAATTCAGCAACTGACAGATCTCCTTGTGAACACAACAAAGGAAATCCACGTAAGATGATCCTCCATAAAGTCCTTTGTCTTCTACCAGGAACTGTCGGAAAACCATTTCTGGCTGCTCCCTCTGCTTTACTATTGTGAGCTAGGAAAAAGAAACAACAGCTGCCAGTTATAAACATTTCTTTGACACGTCTCAATTCTGTCTGCTTCTATTTTATCAAACACTGCAGAATGTCCACTAGGAATGAGGACAAGAAGCACAGATCCCCAAACCACAGACAATTTTAAGTGGCAAAAATAAAACACAAGCACAATGCTATGGAAAGGCTCTGTAAGCAAGTGACTGTCACCTGAGCCTTATGGATAGGGTTAGGGCCAGACAGCATTCCATACCACATACCAGGCACCAGAAATGCAGACACAGCTGGCACGTCAGTCATCACAGGCTTCTACAGGGTGGCCATAAAGTTTGTGTGCAAATGAAAATCGTGTGCAGTGAGAGGTTAGTGGGGAATTACCAGAATAATGAGCCTGGGCTTTTGTAGGACACGTGATCCAGTGAAGGCACAGAAGAATGAAAGGCGACAGTTAACTGGCTCAAGTATGTGCCATGCATTATGACATGAGGGAAACTAGGTTGGCAGATAGGAAGTAGTTGGAACTATCTAGGTCACAGATCATCAGGATCTGAATGAAGGCACAGGATACGGGAAGAGGGTAGATTTGAGAGGTGATACAGAGGTTATCACACAGGGAGACCTAGAATACCTATCTTCTGCTCATCACAGTTCTCTAGGGCTGTGCTGTCCAGTACTATGGCCACTGGCCACATGTGCTATTGAGCACTTGAAATGTGGCTTTTCCAAATTGAGATGTGCTGTAAATATAACATACACAATGGATTTCTAAGACTTAATATGAGAAAGAAAATGTAAAAAAACTCAATAATTGTTTATACTGATCACGTGGAAATGATAATATTTGGATATATTAGGGTAAATGAAATATATTATTTAAATGAATTCTTTACTTTTTATGTATTTATTCATTTAATTTATTGTTTGGGTCACCCCAGGTAGAGTGCGATGGAGTCATAGCTCACAGCAACCTCAGATTCTTGGGCTCGAGCAATCCTCTTGTCTCAGCCTCCCAAGTAGCTGGGACTATAGGCATGTGCCACCATGCCCAACTAGTTTTTCTATTTTTAGTAGAGACAGGGTCTCTTGCTCTTGCTCAGGCTGGTCTGGAACTATGAACTCAAGCAATCTACCCTCCTTGGTTTCTCAGAGTGTTGGGATTACAGGCGTGAGCCATCATGTCCGGCTATTTTTTAAATGTGGTTAGTAGAATTGCACATGTGGCTCATCCTATTGGACAGTGCAACTTTGGGAGAAGACATCCACAGGGAGGAAGCCCAAGGGGGAAATTTTATCATGAATAGTTTGAGACCTTCCCTGTACCCACTCACTCCTGTTTGAGGGAGTCAGGGTAGATGATATGAAGGGTCAGAGCTGGATATATATATATGGGGCTACAAATGGGGTTAACTGAGCTGTACCCTCATAATATGTCTCTCCACCTGCTTGCTATGAGATTAAGAGGAGCTGGGCACGTCTGACTTTCTCCTCTTATCAGTGAAACCACCAGCAGGGGCTGCATGGCGAGAGCCTGCGGTTAGCAGCTTCACTAGCTACAGCAAGGAAGGGATGTGTAATTTTGGCCTGGCCCTTCTTTTGCATCAAATGTTTTTGTTATCAAGTAAAATAATTCAATACACTTGCTTTTTTCTCTTTGTGACATTTTTGCTGCACCTTACGGTGATAAATTTTAAACTGCCCTGACCTAGTTTAAAGTGTGTGTGTGTGTATACACCACTACAACTCAGCTGATTCCATGTGGAGTTAGATAGCGTGTGTGATGACTCAGCTTTCAGATGACAGCACTAGGCAGGGGAGGTGGCTCTGAAATATTGTTGCATGGATTCCACTCCTACACAGGGAAGCAAACTAACTGTTAAAGGAGATTTCTCCAAAGGAGCTCATGATTTACTTCCTGATGGACTGAAGCCAAGGCTATTTAAATTGTTTTCCAGCCTTATCTGTGAGCCACTGTGACTTTGCTGCCATCTAGGAGGGGCAGCAGCAGTGTGAGTCCAGCTTCAGTGATACTCTTCAGGCTAAGAATGGACACGAGGAGGTGCTATGGGGAGTGGGAGCTGAAGTTCCAATTTCTTTAGAATTTACTTTCCCTGTGGAAATTACTGGGGGATTACATGGCTCATTTAGGGTATTTTCTCCTGCAGCCATTCACTTGGGTTATATTTCTGTTTGTTTTCCTGTGGTGCTCACTGTATAACCTCCTCTGAAAACAAGTATCTGGTTACAGTCTGAGGGGATAAGTAGGAATGCGAAATGAATTTCAGCCTTGGAAGAAATTTAGCTTTAAGCTAAAGTAATTAATATCCTGCTCAACCATTTGAGTATCTACAATGTTAAGCCACCACTGATTGTGCCAGGATAATAGTGGAAAGCTCAGGAAAGTAGATTCATTAAAGTGGAGCATGGGCTGTCTTGACACATGGATGGTCTCCTCAAGGGCACCAACACCAGTAAGAGCTGGAATGGACCGGGAGATCCATCTTTATCCCCCCTCTTTACATTTTGACAGGGAGGGGTGTGGCCCTGTGGAATGGGAGAAGAATATTAAAATGATCACTGCTGGTCTCCCTCCCTTCCTCTCCATGGAAGAACTAGCTAACTCAAGTGGTCTGAATGTGACAGTCTCTGGATCATATTACCAGAGGCCTTAAAGAATTAATGTTCTGGCTGGGCACCTATAGCTCAGCGGTTAGGGCACCAGCTACATACACCAGGGCTGGGGGTTCAAACCCAGCCCAGGCCAGCTAAACAACAATGACAACTGCAACAAAAAAACAGGCATTGTGGTGGGTGCCTGCAGTCCCAGCTACTTGGGAAGCTGAGGCAAGAGAATCACTTAAGCCCAAGAGTTCGAGGTTGCTGTGAGCTGTGACACTACTGCACTCTACTAAGGGTGACAAAGTGAGACTGTCTCAAAAAAAAAGAATGAAATGTTCTTCAAAAGCCAATCTCCCATCTCATTGCCTGACTCATTGGGAATAACTAAATGACAGGAAGGATTAGGAAGAAAGTTAGAGTGAAAAAACAAAAGAGAGCACAATGGCATAACCTTGGGGGAATACCAGCTCTTAAAGGGCAGATGAATGAAGATCAGCCAAAGAAAAAGGGTCGCTGAGAAAGGAGAAGAATCGGGAGTAGGCGATATTTGGAAAGCAAGCAGAAGAGAGAATATGAGGAAAGAGGTAGTATGCAGTCTTTTAGATGCTGTACAGGGACTGAGAGTCAATTGTCTTTAGTAATTTGGCCGTTCACAGAGAAGTGGAGAGGTTAGGGGGAGGAAATATAAGCAGTTAATACAGACAACTTTTCAGAGAGCTTGGTTGTAGAATGGCATATTTATAGAATGAATAAAAGGAAAGAGAAGCAGAATCTTAGAGAAGCAACAGCTTCAGTGAAGGCAGATTTGGGCAGTTTGTAAACTGTGAAAAAGAACTAGTGGGGAGGGAATAATCTAGAAAATACAAGAGGAAGGAGAGAGAACTAAAAGCATTTGTAGCACAGAGAAGCACGCCAGGCAGGACTGCAATTCTTCAGTAGGCCTCTGATTAGGTCACCTGGGAGCAGACTGTAGAAATCGTTTTTTTGTTCTGCTCCCCAAGGTAACAATATGCAGACAACAAGGTCTGAGAGAGTCTTTGAAAAAGTAATTAGCATAACCTGGAAAATAGCAGTATCTTCTGGATTTGATTTGTTCTTCTTGAACCTTCCCATTCCAGCTTTTTTCCCCAATCATTATTGACCGTTTAAATGTATGCTTTTCCTTTGTATGGTCGATTTTCAAATATCAGAGAAAAAGGCATAATGCTAAGTACATTTTACTAAGCGGTGTGAACCCTGTATCTGCCATGATCCAGATTTGAGACTCTGTCCCAGCTCGTGGGCTGGCTTGAGCCTCACTTTAAATCTGTCAGACAGAAGTAGGGGGAGCTAAAAGGCTGGGGTTGGACCCCTTAATCTCCTAGGTTCCTTTTAGCTCTGACACCTGTAGATTTTAGATATTTCGAATTGGTGATAGAGATAACACTCTGAAGTCTTACAATAACATATGAATTTGCAGGTGATACATAAGAAAATCTGATTAAGAATTTAATCTAAAATTATTTTATCACACAGTTGCTTATACACATACTTTATTCACACTTAATATCAAAGCTTACCTCCAGGTCTTTTTATAGTCAAAACTGAGGTAAGGGGTTATTTTTTTCTTGAAGGAAGGGCTACGGAGCACAAAAATGATCTCCACACTTAGTCCCGCCTCTGCTCTGCCAGTGAGGCCAGTTGGAGGGATGCGGTTCACAGCTGTGCATTCTAAACACCAGCAGTTTTCAATCTGTGTTTCCTGAGACTCTAAGATTTGGTTACATGTCCCCAGGGCATTCTGAGTGTTGTGTGGAGAATGTGTTGAGTTTGTGCCTTCTCTGCCATCTCCTGTTGGCAGTTTAAGGTCCTGCCCTTAAACTGAATCCAAATAGGTGCTATGTGGTGTGAAAACAGTTCTGGAACATCTGCTCAAGGCCTCAAAGGTGTTCATTTGCTGTTTATTCAATTTCCCTAAGCTCCACCAAAAGTTGATGTTTGCACACATGAGTTACTGTCACAGTTAAGAATGCTGAGTAGACTGACATCATATTTACATTTCAGGAGAAAACTAGCCCCATAATAACTGGCACTTGTAGACATTTGCCTCCAGGTGAGTCTCTATGACCTCTGCAGTAAGCTGTGTTACATATTGGCCATTATCACCTGTAAATCCAAATCCCAGAAGATTCTAATATTGAGCTGGGAAGGATGACAAGTGAGTAGCTGGGACCTAGCAATGATATATAATTTTCATGGGTTCTAGACATTTTAAATTCTTTTATTTAAACTTATAAAAGGATACAAGGAATTAGAAAGACTAGAGGCAGAGGTGTCCAATCTGTGGCCCGCGGGCTGTGTACAGATTGAGGACTGTTTTGTGTATTGGGTATCATAAAAAGTATGCACAAGTATGCACATTTTCTTTTGCTCATTGGCTTTCACTGGTGATTGTGTATTTAATGTGTGGCCCAAATCAACTCTTCTTCTTCTAATATGCAACAGAAAAAAAGGTTGGATGCCTTGGTAGAGAATAACAAAATTTTTCATAGATCATAGGTCAAAAATCATAATAAATCAAATTTTACAAATGTTCTTAATGATTCTTCCATAATTAGATAATTTTAAGCACCAAAGGGAAAGTCATTTCAAAAAGAGGGTTTTCATGATTACTAAGGTAAGTCTTAGCTATCCCATGCTTAACCCATGGCAATAGCTGGTTGTTTTTATATGTTTGACTGACAAGTAGGTAGATAACTCAGGGGTTGGTGTGAGGTTTTTATCAAAAATCACGTCATAAAAATATAAGATACACATCTTAAGAGCCATTTATGAAATTTAAAAATAAAACACGTGAAGAAAGGAAAAAGCAAAATCTCATTCTTACCTTCATTGAATATGGCCTCTTCTGTTGGATGGTCCTCATTATCATTCTGAGTTTCTGAGAGTGTGGGTTTCCCACCTCAGGCAGCGAAGTCTACATTTAAGAAGATCAAAGTTTCAGTATAATTTGTAACATGCAGACAAAAGTAGAAATACGAGATGAGAATATTAAATATATCCTCCTAAAACTATACACATCATTATTGGTTTAATTTATTTACCCAAAAGTGTCGAGAAAATGCACTAAAAATTACTGATTCTTTTTTTTTTTTTTTGAGACAAAGTCTTACTATGTCGCCCTCGGTAGAGTGCTGTGGCATCACGGCTCACAGCAACCCCAAACTCTGGGGCTTAAGTGATTCTCTTGCCTGAGCCTCTCTAGTAGCTGGGACTACAGGTGCCCATCACAACACCCAGCTATTTTTTTGTTGCAGTTGTCATTGTTGTTTAGCAGGCCCAGGCCAGGCTCGAACCCACCAGCTTCGGTGTAAGTGGCCGGCACCCTACTCAATACAGGCCCTGAGCCAAAATTACTGATTCTTAATATTGTGCATTCCTGCAAACAACCGTATTTTGCTGTAGATAATACGCACCCACGTTTTTGACCCAAACTTTTGAGAAAAATTTTCTCATTTTAATTTAAATTTGTATTTGTTTATATTTAGGTACTTTTTTTCTATTATAAAGGAATTGTAGCATTTATTTTTTAACATATTATGTATAAAATTTTATGTAACAAATAATTAAAAAACACAAGAAATTTTATGTACCAATAACATAGAAAGCTAAGAGTTCTTCATCACTATCAATATCAGAAGAATTGGCTCGGTGCCTGTGGCTCAAGTGGCTTAGGTGTATGCCAGCCACATACACCTAAAGTAGCAGGTTCAAATCCAGCCTGGGCCCACCGAACAACAATGACGGCTGCAACCAAAAAATAGCCGGGCGTTGTGGTGGGTACCTGTGGTCTCAGCTACTTGGGAGGCTGAGGCAGGAGAGTCGCTTGAACCCAGGAGTTGGAGGTTGCTGTGAACTGTGATGCCACGGCTCTCTCTACCCAGAGGGAAAGCTTGAGGTTCTGTCTCAAAAAAAAAAAAAAAAGAAAGAAAAAATATATATATCAGAAGAATTGTTTTCTTCATTGTTCTGCATTATCAATGTCTTCTGAGGAGTCCCTTCTCTCCATTCCGGTAAATTTCATCATCCTCGGTTCCATTCACAGCATTGCTGATGCTGGATTTTTTAAAACAATTTCACAACCACTTCCTTCTTGATACTGTTTTCCATGGTCTTAGGATCTAATCACAAATCTGGATGATGGATACCTTCTTGACTTTGCCTATAGGTATTAAATCATTACCAGCTGATGGCATCCAGATGTCTACTCGTTCTTCATGAAGGCCTTAAAAGGCTTGTTTACTGACACAACAAGGGGTTGCAGTTGGCTGGCTAGCCCACCAGGTACCACAGCAAGTTGGGTTTTCAAGTCAGCTGTGATTACTTTTGCATTTTGGGTAACATGGGCTTTGAAGTGATCTAAAACAAGAAAATCTGGTTTTTTAAGTAATCCTCCAGACCTTTGTGACCAGACTTTGTTAACCAGGTTGTCATGCCTTCTTCATTCATCCATCCTTTTTTCATGCACGTGGATAATAACTACACTTGGTATCTTTTCTTTTGGAAACATTTTTCTTTTAAAGATGATAGTAAGTGGTAACTCTAACTCATCTACACAATTGACTAAAACAGTGAAATGTGTTTTCTCACATACAATAGTTTTTCATCAAAGGGACCTCATTTGTATTGGCGATTTGAGACAGCTCAAGTTGTAAGTCCTCTGAAAACATAAAGAAGGAAATTCCAGAACTTGACTTTCATAGCCTGCTGGAGATTTGGGGGCAAGTTTTGTTTGTGTCTCAGACCTTCTCTCTTCATAAAGTTAAAGCACCATTCAGGAGTTCCTGAGAAATCACCAATGGTTTTTCCTCATGCAATCCTTTCACCCTACTCTTGAATCATCTTGGTCGAAACAGAGTTCCCAGCTTGATGCTGCTCCAGAATCCAGGTCTTCACCTCCTGCTCCATCTTCCACCACTTCAGAGGTTTCCCTGGCATCTGAAGAGGCTTCTCCTCCTGTTGCCTCTACAATCTGATGACACTCTCTGGGGGAGGAGGTCCCATGATCTTTAGCATATTTAACAACTGTTAGCTGAAAGCTTGCAGTGTATGGAAACCATTTTAACAATTTCCAAAATCATTTTCCAATGATCCTGCCCCTAAAATGTTTGAAGAGAAATATGTCGCTATTTGTTGGCTGAAAATGTTTCCATTCAAGTTCACCATAAGTTCAACAAAACCAGTAACTGTATTCTAGGATATTACTTTGCGAAGCCATATTGTTATTGCTTTCTAGAGTCACACTTTTAATGCATAAGCATAAATGAAAGTAAAAACATTTATGGAGATATGGAATTAGTACTACTCATGTATATTTAATGTACATACTTACCTTTCCCCCAAAAAAGTTTAGGTAAAAAGTTCACATTATACATGGCAAAATATGATATTCTCTGCCTTGTGAAAATAAAAATCCTCCTCTGAAATTTGATACGTGTATATCACTGAAATGACATAACATGGACAAATGGTCCCCCATCCTTGGGTTTTGCATCTGTGGTTTCAAATGACCATGAACTGAAAATTTAAAATAATGTCTATACTGAATAGGTATACTTTTTTCCTTGTCATTACTCTTTAAACAACTATCTACATAGTATTTACCCTGTATTAGGCATTATAAGTAACTGAGAGATGATTTAAAGTACTAACTGTACTTTTGGATGATGTGCACAGATTATGTGCAACTACTATACCATTTTATAAAAGTGACTTAAGCATCTATGGATTTTGGAATCTGCAAGAGTTCCTGGATGCCAAAGATGGAACCATCCATTCCCATGGATGCCAAATATATGCTTTTTGCAAAGGATTCTGTTGGATCTTTCCCCATGAAAGTTTAATCCTTTTTCAAGATATATATTTCAAGAATATGTTGAAGAAAAAAGAATGTACTTTATCACTTCAGTGGATCAGCTGCAGAACTCAGAAGCATTACCAGTTTGGAAAATATTATACCATCCAAGTACCACTGTTAGAACATAACAAACTACCAAATGTTGATTTCTCAAGAGGAATGTAGCATCTTCAATTTCCCTGAAATCTGGTTAGTGGTTACAAAGCAATCCAGCTGCACATGGTCTTCAGGAAATATGAAAGATTTGGACTTAGATTTATTCTATTAAGACACAGTAAAAAGCTGAAGCTTGCTTTTCAGAAAGAATATGCTGAAAGCCAACATATCATCTGTGAGTTAGCCACAGAAATTTTGAGTTAGAATATTTAACCATAAAGCCGCAAATCTCAGGAGAAGATTATGGGCGATATTTTTCACAGGGGTTGTAAGAAAAGCCAAAAAACTCATTATTTATATTCACACTCCTTCCCCCATATGTTTTCTTTGATATTATAGTAGATCTTTTTATTCAAAAAATAACATAAACTAAATACACTTCACATATAATATATAAGTCTTAAAGTGCTAGCTGCCTTTAAACAGAAAGTAGCCCTTGTTTGGCCTTTCATTTTCTTTCTTTCATTCTTTTTTTTTAATTGAGACAGAGTCTTACTTTGTCACCCTCGGTAGAGTGCCATGGTGTCACAGCTCACAGCAACCTCAAACTCTTGGGCTCAAGCAATTCTCTTGCCTTAGCCTCCCTAGTGGCTATGGCCTTTCATTTTCATTTGTTGAAGAAGGTCGAGAAGAATTATGCTAAAAATAAGGACAAAGCTACCAATCTACTTTGTGTAGCAGCTATTCGTGTTGGCTATTTCATATGTATGTTCAATTCAGCAAATAATGCATTCAGCATTTACTAGGCCAATACACAGCAACACAAAGGAACATCCTGAAATTTTATATAAACATTCTTCACATTCATAGTTCTTTGCCTAATGAATTTTAGTTTCATTGTTTTTTAATTGCATTTTTAGTCATTTCTTAATTTCAATCACATGGAGATATCTTACTAAGTCTTCATCTTAATCTTGAAATTGGTCTCCTACAGAATATGGAAACCCTCAGTTCTTAAAAAATATGTTTATGGACATTCACAATGGATATGCAGCTCTCTAAACTGACCTTTGAATTTTAAACATGCCCCTTTTTGCAAGATGCTACACATCTCTAAATTGTACTTTATACCAGAAATCGGGTACAATAACTTGATAGAAGACATCTCGCCATAATGTAAGGGAATAAGCGATCTGCTGCCCTCTACTATGAATTCATATGGGATCCACCATCAAGCACAGTAAGACAACAGCCATCACAGAAATGGTGCTCATGCCACAGCGGTCTCCAAATAAAGTCTGCAGTAAATGTTGACTCTCCAACAAATTATAATTGCTGGGTTTTCCAGTGACTCTTTAAAAAATAATCATTTGTATTCATTTCCACCTCAAACCTATTTGTTATGATCACAGCTGAAGAGTGTATAATTTGTTCTTCTGGGTTATTATTTTGTAAATAATCGAATTTAGTCTGTAGTTAAACACCTATGAAGGATTTCTGTGTTCCTTTGAGTATGCAGTTCAGCACCGGGAATGAGCCCAGGGCATAAAAACTGAATTCACTTCCCACCTCTGCACTTACTACCTGAAAGAATTTGCCTCCCGGCCTCCCTTGATTCATCCCTAAAATGTTGATATAATATCCATCTCACTGACTTGTTATAAGCATTCGATGAAATGGTATACTAAAAGTATTTAAATCACAGCAACTGGCACATAGTAAATAATTCACAAGTGTTAGCATTTTCTATTAAAATCATACATTTTGGTTATTTGATAAAATTCTAAACAAATAACTTTAATCCAGGTAATTATTATTGATCAAAACTTTAAATTCTTTATTCGTGTATAGAACTATATGCCTTATTGTTTTCTCTTCTCTGTAATATATGACTGCATATACATAGAAACATTTAAGAATTGATATTTTGTATAGTACCCCCCAAAAATGAAAAAAATACTTAACCATATCTGTGCTGACATGTGCAAATGACGGCACATTAAATATCCCTTGGATCAGTTCTGGTGGGCTGCTCACTCCCAACCATAAGAACATGTGCAGACCATTCGCCAGCAAGAATACTCCTTCTTCTGAAAGACGGGACTCAGAGCAACGAACAGCAGCAGGTAACATTGTGCTCTTGACATCTAACGTGTGCTGGAGGGGCAGAGACCAGAGTGAGAAACGCCTCTCTTTCCTTCCTTTTCCTCCCTCCCTGCCTTCCATTGTGTATTTCATGAGTGCCTACTATGCGCCAGGCATTGTTCTAGTCATTCGACAATAATCTCTGTCTTGTACAGCTATTGTTTCTTTTTGGAAGGAGGAAGAGACAACAACACATAAAGTAAGTAAAGTATATAGAACTGTAGATGATGTTCAAAGCTAGGAAGCAAAGCAGAACTTGGGAGGAGGTGGTGGAAGTAGGTGTTACAATTCTAACTGGGGTAGTTCAGGGACTTTTTTTTAGAGGCAGGGACTCACTGTATAACCCAGGCCAGGGTACAGTGGCATGAGCATAGTTCACTGCAGCCTCAAATACCTAGGCTCAAGCCATCCTTGTGCCTCAGCCTCCTGAGTAGCTGGGACTACAGCCCAGGAATTTCTGAGAAGGTAACCTGAGGAGGTGGGAGAAAGAGTCATGGGCGTATGTGGGGAAGATCATTCCAGGTGGAAGGAAAAGCTACTGTAAGCAAAGGTCCTGGAGCGAGACCTGTGTGTAGGGTCTGAGGACAGCCGGGGCCAGAGTGGCTGATCCACTGACTGTAACAGAGGATGAGGGCAGACAGAGGCAAAAGGGGGACAGAGAGTGCAGGGCCAGGGCAGTAGGAACCCAGAGTATTTGGATCAGAGGAGTGACCTGAGCTGGAACTGTTTTAACAGGATCACCTTAACTTCTGTGCTGGAAACAAACTGCAGGAGAGTCAGGGCTCTTCACGTCCCTCCCCACCACACAGAGCTCATGCTGCTGCTCTCTGGCAACTTGCTTCAACAGCCTCTCTCCAAATCCCACACTATGCACTTTGAAATCATTTGTAACTTTGAATTTCCTTCTTAAGAACTAAGTATTTCATATAGCGTATGGAACAACACAAAAAGCGATTCCCTTCCAGACTCCTCTGGGAAACGTACCACTGCTGCAAACTTACTATTGGCAGGAACTGTGGGTAGAAGAAAAGCTGAGAGTCGGCCACACCCATGGTCATGACCAGCTGCCGCTGGTACGCCCGCTCATCTGTTGAGATCTCAGGTCTGCTGAGCAGCACACAGTTTTTTAACAAACAGTTCATATATACTGGTAATACTTTCATGGAATCTGGTAGAATAAGCTGGAAAAAAAAAAAAAAAGATTTGTTTCATGTGCTTGACCAAGAACCCCTGAGCATTATCTGTAAGACAGAAACATCAGCGGCCTTGATTAATCATCGGCTGCCTTGATCCTGCCATGGTGAGGATTAAATGGTACCCATCAAAGCACTGAGAGCACAGTAACGGGCACATAGGAAGTGCTCAGAGGCCTGCACAGTGGTTATCAGCACAGCACGCTGCCCGGGACTCAATCCTAGTTCTGCCCCTACCTAGGGTGCAGCCCTGGGCAAATTACTTACCCTCTCTTTTCCTTGGTTTTCTGACCTGAAAATGGAATAACAGTATATCTACTTCATCTTAACAGGGCTATTATGAGAATTAAATGATTTGTAAAACACAACAGTGTCTCATACATTGTAAGCATCACCACATGTTTATTAAATGAACATTTTCTAAAAGCAATTTCCTAATCTATATTTCTAATTTCTAGCTCTTCAGTTCAGGAAGAGCATTTTTTTTTTTTTGAGGTTTTTGGCCAGGGCTGGGTTTGAACCCGCCACCTCTGGCATATGGGGCTGGTGCCCTCATCCTCTGAGCCACAGGCGCCACCACCAGGAAGAGCATTTCTAACTGCCCACAAGACAGCTGTTACTTTATACTCTTCATGCATCTAAATTCGCAGTTACTCATACATTCACCAAACACTTATTAAATGCCATTGTGTCACAAGTTCTGTGGAAAGTGTCAAGGATATTCCTAAGGAGGAAAAAGGTACCGCCTCATAAAAGGTACAGTGTCATAAAAGGCTTGAAGTACATTAAGGATAACAGACATGTAAATGGATAAAACAGAATAAGGAGATTTTAATGCCATAGAGACAAGGAAACACTTCATGCATTTAGATACGTCAGTGCTGGATGGTAAGTTGCACAACTGAACTCCCACAATTCCACAAACATGTCCTTCCTTGCATGTTTCCTATTCAGTGTGGAACTTCCAGATAAAGCCAATCTCATTTTTTTCTTTCTTTCTCAATTGGTAAAATTTATAAATGAATCATTTTAATTCTGCCTTTATAATCCACCTGCATCGCCCCGTCCATCCTTCCTTTGGCTCACATGACCTCACTCTGACTGCCTCAAAGCATGGACCAGAATGAGATGCTTCCAAGTGAGATAACACAATGCAGCAACTCTAGGAAAATTAAATTCAGGATTTAAAAAATTATAATGTCCTATGTTTTCTAACCTTCTCCCAAATCAACTTCATAAGGATAGCTACTAGTCAAATTTGATGACTGAATGTCACTTCCTTCCATTGATACACTGACCTGGGCTGGAAGGAAGCACAGGACATATCTAAAAGAGAAAGTGTACACAGGAGACAGCGATAATATACAAACAGGTACCCCAACTATCCAGTCTATAAATTCATGATTTCTTTTTAGCTCTCTATCTTAATAATGAAAAGGGGTACACACCTATCAGAATCCCTACTAAAAAGGAATGTCCCTCAGGGCGCTGTTAGCATTTATTCCAGTTTAAATCTCTTTATAGTAGAGGTCTCTTCTCCTGATCTATTAAGGGAGGAATGTGTGGGCCTGAACTTTCCAGCTGGTTCAGGCAAAATATTTGTGAATGATTCTCTTTTGCAGTTTGTTTCCCTTCTCAGATTCTAATCTCCTCTCAAAGAACCCAAGGTAGTTCACTGCCTGTATACTTAGAACACTCTCTTCTGGTAATTTTTTCTCTAGCATAAAGTATTTTCATTTGATATTTGATGCTGGATCACATTTTCAGCCAAGGAAAAACTGTCAGAAGATACAGAAACCAGATCAAGGTCACATGCCAGAGCCAGGTGCTATTTCTGAGCTAATTATAAGTTAGGCATTTTATACATTATTATTAAGAATGTTCTTAGATAGAACTGTTTGTTTGTTTGTTTGTTTGTTTGTTTTGAGACAGAGCCTCAAGCTATCCCCCTGGGTAGACTGCCCTGGCTTCACAGCTCACAGCAACCTCTAACTCCTGGGCTCAAGCAAGTCTCCTGCCTCAGCCTCCCAAGTAGCTGGGACCACGGGTGCCCGCCACAACGCCTGGCTATTTTTTGGTTGCAGCCGTCATTGTTGTTTGGCGGGTCCGGGCTGGATTCAAACCCGCCACCTTAGGTGTATGTGGCTGGCGCCTTAGCCACTTGAGCCACAGGCGCCAAGCCTCTTAGATAGAACTGTATAGAAGTGTGTCCATCTGGCATTTAAGTATTTTCTTGAAATTTCACTAGTTGCTTCTAATTAATCAGGTCATATTAAGATTTCAGAAATCTGTTGTCCCAATTGCTACAAAGAGGTGAAGGTGGCCCACAATGACACTATTAGGAGTGAATCGTCTAATCAGAGGACACTGGATGGGTAAGTTGCACAATCGAAGCAGAAGCAGTAAATGAGAAGGAAGATTAATAAAGAAGAAGAAATGGAATTAAAGAGTGAAAGAAAACACGAACATGATCTTTTTCCATGTTTTTGAAATGGGAAAGAAAATGCAGCAATGGATCACCACTGTAAAGTCCCCCCACCTCCTCAGTCCCTTCCATAAATAGGTAAATTATTCTTGAGGCAAGAACATGTAGACGTGGAGGGAGTGGGAATTCACATAAATCTGGTTAAATGCATGTGGAAAATTCTTCTATTCTCTAGGTTTAGAAATGACAGACATAGTAATGAATAAAAAAAAAAAAAACGATTACTTTGCAATTAAGGTCATTTGCCTTGCCTGCGGAAGTCAACGTACTCCTTCTATAAATATAATGCATATAATGTAATATACAAAGGGTGCCAAGGATAAATGTATATGCATTTTCAGGAAGGAAAACGCTGCACTAAATTCGTCATATGCAAGTCACATTTGACTTCTGCAATTACAAGAGCTGCTCAACATGATCTGTATTTATCTTTTGTTAAGAGGCCATATTGAATACTACAATTTTAATACAGTCTTTTCTTTCTAAAATGGCGTATACATTTTTTGGCACCCTTTGTATTTAAGCTCAGAAGAATGAGCTACTAGATTTAATTAAAAAGAATGTATGTTATTTATGCAAACCTAAAAATCTGCTTTAGTATCATATGATCCAACTCACAGCTACTTGATGGTCTTGTGTGGACAAAGGGAACTTGGGACTCCATGGTAGAACAGCAGAATTCCTTCAGCAATTTTTCTACACATGTTACTTCTCATAAGTGAGCTACAGGAGGGCACCAGGTTTATAGCTACATTTGCTGATGAGAACCTTAAGTCCAGCCATTCTTTTCTCAGTTAATGGCATATTTTATTACATTATTGTCACCAACAGTTTTGGAATTTGCATTTTCCAGACTCTATGAGGGAAAATCATAAGGTACTTAAAATCATTTTTTTCAAACACCTCATGGGGTGGAGGATACATCTGATATGTGCTAATAACGGAGAAAGAAAAATCTCATTATAAGAACAGAAACGATCTTTATTAACTTATCTAGAGAAAATTTGACACCATAAGGTTTTCATACCAGAAATAATTATTTAAACAAATGATGCTGTAATAGACATAATTCTTCTTAATATAAACCAGAAAGAAATAACAGGTTTTATTTTTTTCCTCAAATAGGTAACAGATTTGTTTTTAAATTAAGATCTTTGAATCCAGTTGTTTTAACATGAGCAAATAAACTTGCAGAGAGGACACTAAGTCTATCTGTGCTGCTTCCCTAACCCTTCTGCAACGTGAGATACTCCAGAGACAGAATAACATTTCCAGAGCTCTAAGATAAACAGTGAAACTGGGTGTAAAGTGCTCATGACTGGACTTTGCCCAGGCCAGATTCCACGTCCCCTGTGAGTTGTGTATAACTTAAACAAGCACACTATGAAACAGTACTGATATCTGAGTTATTAAAGTGGCAGATCTTCCACAGATTAATAATAAAGAGGACAGGACACTCCAGACATCAGCAAGTGACAAACTGGCTTTTCTTTTCTGTGTCATTTATATGATTATCAACACAGGAGATGAAAGAATGGATGGACAACTAATTTATTCACCTGGGACAGCAAGGAAAGAAACTTTTATGAAAAATCCAACATAATAAATGTATTTATTTTATTTTTCTTCTTCAGCCAGATTATGAATTTGGACCCCCTAAGTTATCTACATTATCTTTTCTGCTGAAGGCCAACGCTAGGTGGGGTTTCAGGGGTCCTCTCAGCACCCACTTTGACAAAGAATGAATCGGAAAGTTTCCCACTTGTCGTTTGTTCACTGTCCTCCCTGTTAACTGAAATTCCATCTCAGATACACAATACGTCAAGTATGAGAAACGGGATCTACCTTTTACTGACATGGAAAAGAACGTGAACAATAGATTTGAGATTTCCCTTTTTTCTTTTATGGGAGAGTCTAAATAAGGTTTGTTTCAGGGATCGTCTAAAATTTCAAATTATTAGATGATGGCCAGAGATAATTCTTTCAAAACACTTCGTACCTCTTAATAGTGTTGAAGTATGAAAGATTCCGATATTCATATGTATAAATTATATTTACATTTATAAAATATAATGCTACAATTGCAGCAGCTCATGTCAACTTTGTTAATATGCCTGACATGTCTCAGCACACACATTTCACAACAAAATACTCATCTCTATATACAAAAGAGAATCCTGTTTATATTATGACAATTCTAACATATAACATTCTTTTGTTTATACATCATGTAGTGGCTGTCAACCAAATATACACACTCATTTTTTGGTTCAGGCACCTTGTAAAGTGACTTTTTTTTTTTTTAATTTCAAAATATTAAAATTT
Organism: Otolemur garnettii; assembly: GCF_000181295.1. Taxonomy (NCBI): domain Eukaryota; kingdom Metazoa; phylum Chordata; class Mammalia; order Primates; family Galagidae; genus Otolemur; species Otolemur garnettii. Next base: position 2,296,544 of record NW_003852559.1, on the reverse strand, counting down.
CAAATGTTTTAGGTTACATGGATTCTTTTTGTAATCCTTGAGTACCAGCTATAGGTGTGGCCATCATCCAAATATACCCATTACCTTGGTTTCTTCCTTTCCCTCTTTTTCTTCCCCCCAAACCAAGTTTTTTAGCATTGACTACAAAAAAAAAAATTCACAGCCCCCCAAAACTGCATTCTTAATCTGCTTGGCTATTTGATTTACTACACAGCATCTAAGTGCCTACAACATCCTAAGTCTTGAAGAGCTTTGTGCTAAAGGAACAAACAGTCGTGTGTAACACTTTTAACGTCTAGGTACAACACGTGCCTCACCTGGCTTGCAGCAGATGGACTCGCACAGTTCTTTCGATAACATGCCAACATATGGGCAGTCTGATTTACAAGAATTTCCCGGATAACCTTCAAAGGCTGATGTAAAACTGCTTTAAAAGCTATGTGCACACAAAAAGGGAAAAAGACATCAGAGTTTTAGCTCAGAAACTGATCTCTTCGAATAATAGTAATGAAGAACAAATTGCTTTTATCTTCAGACAACCAGCAAAGAATAGCATTTAAAAATGTCGAAGGCATTTGCTAGTGTTCTCCTCTTGAATAACTTGATCTAACTTATAGAGAACAATGACCCACCTACATCAAAAGGTTCTATCAGCCAGATTATAAGAAAGGCCAGTTTGTCTCCTTCCGATGTCCTGAATTTTTATAGGCTGGACTGATACTTTTTCCAAACCTTAGAGTAGAAATCTCAGAGGGGAAGCCAAAGAAAGTTCTGCCTTGGGGCCCCAACTTGTCTCACAGTTAATGTGGTACCGATGAGCTAGTTCGGTGGAATATTAGGGACAGTCTCCTTCCATTCCCCTGATTGTCCCAGAGGGCTCACTCACATATCATAATAAGGGTCTATGCAACATATTCACAAATTTCAACTCAACACATTCACAAATTTCAAACCCTGGCCTCTGAAAGAAAACATTAAATAAATCTGCATAGCACAGCCCTAACAAAAGACTTAGCTCATTAGAGATGCTGACTACTCTCCTTTACCCTTTGCTTTTGTTAGTTCTGAATTTCCCCACCAAAGGCTCCACCACCACAGTACTTTTCAGCTACTGACTCAATTAACCAACAAGTCCTGACTGAATTACTAAGGAAGGTTTACTGACCCTCGGGATTAGCCAAAATGTTACCTGACTTGGCAAAGAAGTTGACAAGGGCATCTGTCTCACAGCTCTTATAAAGATCAGCCAACTGGGAGCTGCAGTTCAAGCCAAGATTGTGAATCCGAAGTCTTCTTTGACCACTGATGGTCGTGTAGAGCACAGCGCACTGCAGAAGGAACATTGAGGTCGTGTGTTTTTCTGGTTAATATATCCAGCTAGCTTGATTTGATTAACATTTACAAAACATCAAGTATGGATAAAAGACCTCCAAATTTTTCTGCAGATTTTTTTCTATTATTGTCAAAGACTGAACAACATGATGTCCACGCAGCATCTCACAGGTTTAAACTATTGGGCGACTCACAGGGACGTGCCTGTTCACATTTCCACAACTAGTCTGCATGTCACACATCTCAGGTTTTATTACCAGGCCTCTAGGTCCAAAAACAATACCTTCATGTGCTCATAGCCCCTACTCAGAGCTCACTTCCCTCAAAAACAATTAGTTTGATGACAGACTTAAGTCTTATGCTAATGATATATACATTTCAAAATGCAGAGATAAACCACTTCTCATATGTCTACACCTAAAACAAACATCAGTTAAAGTTCTTCTTCAGCCTAATGTCAACCTCTCTCCATCCTTAAAGGGTTATACTAATGTCTACTGAAACTATGACCACTATATATATTTTTTCCTTATTTTAATTCAAAGTTTCCATGGCTTCTAGTTAATTTTATTTACTACAAAGCCAAGTCTTATCCAACTTGCTTACAAGATGACAATGTGCTTAATGTGGTATTAAAGGCTGAATTATGGAACCTCCATTCTTTTACATTGAAGTCCTAACTCCTGGCACCTCAGAATGTTACTGTATTTAGAGACAGAACAGAGATGAACATCATCTTTACAAGAAGAGGAACTTTGGACACAGATAGCTAATGCAGGGAAGAGGATGTGAACTCACAGGAGAAAGAAAACCATTAATAAGCCAAGGAGAAAGGCCTGGAACAGATGGTTCCCTTAAGTCCCTTGGAAGCCTTGATTGCAGACTTCTAACCTTCAAAACTATGGGAAAGTAAGTTTCTGCTGTGTAAGCTGCTCAGTCTGTGTTATTCTGTTATGGCAGCCCTTCTAGTCTATACACACATGGTTGGAATGAAGTGGAGTTGAAGCCTGAGAGAACTGAATCCCGTTGCAAGCCAGTTGGTGGCAGCCCTGAGTCTTTGCGGGGCTGCTGTGTGCTGACACACAATTGTTACTCTAAGTAGTGTACACATATGAATGAGCGTAGGGAGAAATCTCACAAGTGAGTTCTCTGTTCTAATGACATCTACCTTTGGAGAAAGAGAGTTCATTGTTTTCTTTTTAAATGGAGACACCATCATATTTGATGCTATTTTAGTTTCCTCATTGATCACCATCAGTAACAAACTAAAATACAAAAGATGGGAATAAACTTTAAATCACCTGGATTAAGGCTCCACTGTCTTCACCAAGTTTGTCATCATGCTTGAACTCCACGGTCACTGCCTTGTCACAGTCAATGGCCGCCATTTCCACGTCAGTGGTATTGTTCATAAAAATCCCACCGAAGAAATCAGTGGCTCTGAACCCTAAAGATGAAGGGAAAAGGAAATTTGGCTTCTCCTTATTTGACTGTTATTTTCTTTGTTGGCCTATTATTAATTTGAAGAAGAAACAATTATACAAAAGAGACCTGAAAAACTGTAGAAGCGATAATTACCTGTGCTGGTACGAACCCTCATAATAGCATCAAAGCCTATTTTCTTCTCAATATCATTTCTGAGGTCATTCAAAAACTGCTGGCTATCCAAGTGCATCTAAAAAATAAAGTTTGATCAATGCCCACCAGGTGGCAGTAAAACACTTAAAATAACAATTCTCATTTTAATCCTGACTTCAAATAACTATTTTTTACATTCTGATTTAGTATACTTATGTGCATACCTTACATTTGTTTGGTTCAAGAAAATATGGGATATTTGGACCATAATTCTTAACTTTTTAAATGAAACTCACATCTATTATTTTCTTTCATTTTTATAACACTTAGATGAGAAAAACAGCTGTTAATTTTATTTTGCAAATGGGAGAATTAAGCCAGCATAAATGATCCATTCAGAAGTTTAGAGTTGGAGGAAAGACTAAGACCCAACGTATAAGACCCATTTAGAGAGTCTGGGAAAGACCCAGCAGTTGGGGTCTTCTCCTTATCTGACCACATTGAGAACTTGGTGAAGCTAAGTCGCAGGAGAGCTCGTGCTCACGGTAGAAACCCCTTCTCCTAGCCTTGTAAACGACTCAACTATCACCATATTTCTGAAAGCTGTTCACATTCCACAACCGAGCCATATGTATACAACAAGCACATGTTCATAATACTGAGCTGAGAGCTTCCCCAAAGAGCGTAAACAAACTGGTGGGGCACCAGCTTCCAAGGCTTCTCATTGAGCTGGTCAGTGAAGCTCTGAGAAATTCTCACCACTACCGTTTGACAGTTCGCAGGCCAGCAACACGTGCATCCCTTCCTGTCCCCCCCAAACCCCCACACAGAGGCAAGGAAGCAGGGAAGTGGGAATCACAGATGCAGTCTTCACATAATAATCCCTTTAGCTGTTTACACACAACTTGATGCCTGCAAAGTTCATGACCATCAGAACACTGCCAAATGGAAAACACTATTAAAATTTTTACTAAAGATGGGAAAGAAATGCTACAGGATGATTCAGTTTTATAGTAATGTGGAGTAAATAGAAATAAACATCTGAGCGGTAGCATAGGCAAAATTAACACTCTTCAGTCATATTTTACTATGTGTTTACATCTCAGAGGGTTCTTCCTCTGCTGGATTGTAACAGCCCTTTCTAGGAACATTGAAGGAATCAGTAATAATCATTGATATGTTGAGTACAAGTAAATATCCTTTATTATATCAGAAACTACATGGGGTTAACACATAACTCAAAAACTTAAGGAAACAGGAAAAGAGGAATAAACCTAGATGGTTACATTGTGGTATACCCACTGTCTGCACGTCACTGGGGAGCCTGCTCTTTGCAGCTAAGTGACTCCAGTGTGGATGACCACACTGCTGCATAGCTAAGGACCCTAGCAAGGATGCAAGTACTATTAAACTGTGCCCAAGACCTTACTAATATTCCATGTTAATGGAATGGAATGGAATGAAAGATGATAAAGTCCTTTTTTAGGAAAGTGAAAAACGAAGTTTCTGATGAAATTTATCTTCCTAATCGGGGAAGGAACTGCAACTGGTCGACACAATAGACTTCACTGAGCCTCAATCCCTGCAGTCTGGGCAGACTGAGAAAGGGGTCGAATTCTGTATGATCACTAAGAGCTTATTTTCAGGAGTGTGCCTGAAAAGACATACTTTTATCAGAAGTCTTGGAAAAGGCTCCTAAAGCTTTTTAAATTTTATTTCATTAGTCATCTTTGGTCTTATCAAGTCCCTTAATTAGTTTGTATAAACATGGACCCAGGCTCGATAAATAATAACTTTACTGGTGATGAATAAAAATAGATGATTAAGATGTGTCATTTAGGTTGGGGGGCCACTCTGTACACAGCCCTGACTCTCCTCAGGGGAGACGAGTGACTAGTAACTGGGTCAGTGTAGCTCCTCATTGTCTGAGCCCTCCTTTGTGGGAGGCAACCTTCCTGCAAGAGGCACACATTTTCTGCCCCTGAATAAAGTTTTCAAGGTCCAGGTGTCCAGGGGAGAAGCTTGCACAGGCAGGCCTGGAGTTACAAACATCCAACTTACATGCAACTCACTCACACTTAAAAATGGGGGCTATTCCAGTAAGTCCCTGAGTTACAAACATCTGACTGAGGTTCAATTTGCACTTAGAAGTGGAAGCTTTATGACATGTACAGGTAAATATATCTGTTCCAACTTACATACAAATTTAACTTAAGAATAAACCGACAGAACCTATCTCACTCACAATCTGAGGACTGCCTATAACTGGCCCCCTATGCCTAGGTGTACAAGTTTGTCATGTTCAGGGTTGAGGCATTAGCTAGCCCACTTGCCTTACATAATATTGTGTTGACATTTTGATTATCTCTTCACTGTCTCTCAACACAGGCTCACAAGAGAGAAGTGTGATGAATTCACTCCCGGCATCCCAACAGTTTAAACCAAATATGTAGTCATTTTTAAAACATTAAGTATGTTTTACATAAAATATATTTTTCCCTACTATAAAGGTTCACACTGACATTTAGCTCTAAGCATGAAGGAGCTCATTCTATTGCCAAACACTCAGAAAGTATAAATTGCTTAACCATATATACAGTCATTCCTTGGGTATCCCTGAAAGATTTGTTCCAGGACCTCCCACAAATACCAAAATCTACCAGATGTTCAAACTCCACTACAAAATGGCATATTTGCATAAAATCTACCCACACCCTCCATATACATTAAATCTGCTCCGGACTACTTATAATATGTAATGACAAGAGGAAAAAGCCTGCATATGTTCAACATAGAATGCAATTTTTTTCTGAATATGTTTGATGTTGCTAGAATCCAGAGATGCAGAACCCCCAGATACAGAGGGCCAAGTGTATACATTCTTTTCCATCTGCTCTTGAATTTCAATTTGTAAGCTGCCCACAAGATTATGCAGCTTTTTAATCTGTGAGCAAAGCACTGAAACAGAAATGGGAGTAGAAAACTACAGTGAACAAGGAGCTTGCATTTACCTGGAAGTTGTTGTATTTGTAAAGGGTTCCTCCAGTGAGCTGAGGGACAAGGCCCAGAGAGGCCACATCCACATACTGACTGGGGAAGAGGAAGAGCGTCACGGAGCAGCCATGAGCCACACAGTCCTTGGCCAATGAGTCATAGACGTTAGTTTGGGGTTGGAAAAGTACCTGAAAAAAAAAAAGATACAAAAAGGGAAAAAAGACAAATTATGATGTTTTTGGTTTAAATTTTTTTTTTTTGGAGACAGAGTCTCACTATGTTGCCCTCAGTAGAGTGCTAAGGCCTTACAGCTCACAGCAACTTCAAACTCCTGGGCTCAAGTGATTCTCTTACCTCAGCCTCCCAAGTTTCAGACTACAGGTGCCTGCCGCAATGCCCAGCTATTTTTTTTGTTGTAGTTGTAATTGTTCTTTAGCTGGCCTGGTCAGGTTTGAACTCGCCAGCCCTGGTGCATGTGGCCAGTGCTCTAACCACCGTTTCTATTGAACTCTGAATTTTAAAAAAACTGTTTTTTTCTAGTTAAGTGAAGTGGGATGATGAAATAAATCATAAGCACTTCTTGAGCACCAGGTCTGTGCTGGGCTCATGCCGTATTCAGTTTTATTGTCCCTCCAATAATCTGAATGAAGCTAATATTGCTGTCCTCACTGCACAGATCTAGAGGAGGCCAGTGTGTGCTGTCGTGTGGCCAGGAGTTGGATGCCCACGCTGTGGTCTTTTCCTTCCCACTGTCTCTCCCCCACCCCACTGTCACACGTGCTAAACCAAGGCATGTTTGAGCACCTGGCCCCTCTACGTCATGACTCAGGCCTCTGCCTCAAGGGGCTCTTGCCATATGGCGCCTCTACTTCCTCCCTCCATCCTTTATATTCTTTTTGTAATTTTTCCCTCCTACCATTTCTTTAACAGTCTTTTCATTCACTCTCTTAAAAAGATCACCCATGAACAAGGTTAGGTCCTTATTTTAAATTTTATACATCAGACATCAATTTTTCTAGGACTATAAACTTTCTTAAATTGCCTGCCTAAATAAAAATATTTCTATCATGTACAATGTCCTGGTCTTAGACATTCGATTTAGCTTATCCCCCTTTTTCTTCCATAGGATACACTGCCTCTGCCTTTACCCGCCTCTTACTGACACATGGACACTTGAAAGATTCATTGTTCACAAAGTACCTTCTCTTTGTCTGTATTGACTAGTTTTTTGTCATCTCTGTTTTTGAGCTTGCCTGGTGCTTCCGCAGTCGGCAAGGAAGAATGGAAGATGAACAGCTTCCCAGGACAGTCTGCTGCCTACAAAAGAAAAAAAAAAGAAATCACATAAAATGCCTTGGGTAGAAAGGTTTTACTTTAGGGTAAACAGAAAATAAATTAAAACTATTAAAAAATACATGTTACAGTGAAAATACGTTCTTACTTGGGCTAGTACAGTCTTTGAGGATCAGGTAGCTGCCATAATGCAAAAGTAGATGACAGAATTTCCAGGATTATAATACAACCAAAATTCTTACTCCAAATCTTTAGTAAACAAGGATTAAAACTATAGTGGTATTCTGAGGAACAATGTACGAGACTACAGTGGTTCTGTGGTAACAGGAGACACCAGGAACCAACGTTCACACGACCAAAGGAAAAGTATGCGATCAAGACTGTGTATCTGTACTCTCTGGAAAGCAACAAAAAAAAAGATGCAGGCCCCGTGAAAGTCAGTTCAGCCCTGAGTATTAAGATTTAAAGTCTATGGAAAGAACTAAGAAGTAATCTACTGAGAAAAGTGTCCTGAAATATGATTCTATGTGACTCCTGCCTCTCTCCAAACCACACTGCACGGTGCTCCAGAATGCTGCCCCTGAAATGAAGGCGACAGCTCTGGTCAGGTCTGTGGCTGTTCCCCTCCAGAATGCTGAAGGCTTTCGGGTACAGGAGAAACCCACAGTCCTTCATCTAAGTGGGAGTAGGAAGGGCAGGAAACTGGGAGGAGATGCTACCAACATGTGCTGCGTGCAGCTCCGGACCAGGCCCGTCACAGTTTCTTATCCAACATTCACAACATCATGCAATAGTACTTTTGTCTACATTTTTAGAAGAGGGAACACTGAGGCTCATCCAATTTGCCTCCAGGTCACACAACCAGCTTCAAGACCTTTTGGTGACGCTGAGTCTGAAGCTATCTTTCCAGACTACTCTCCAGCATTTCTCACCCCTGCCATCCCTTGCACTGGAAGTTTTAGCCCCACAAGTTCTTGCCTTCCTGGAACACAGCACGTGCTTTACACACCTCCACATCTTTGCACATTCTGTTCCCTTGGCCTAGAATCCAATTCTCCAGCTCTCTTCCTGCAGCTGGTCTTTGCAAATACACAGGTGCCCCTGGTCAGCTGTAAGGATGTGCCGCGAGTGCTACTAATAGTAAGGTGCTTAGGTCTTTCAATAGCTCCCTTTAAAAGAGACTGAGAGAATGCACGGTCAGCCCTGTCCTGACGTGTCTCTGAACAAGTGTCATTCTGAGATGCTCTGTGGAGTGGGTCAGAGAGGGGGAGACACAGGTGACACACTACGGAGATAGTGTGTCATCATCTGTCTCATCTCTGCTGTGACCTGGAGGGAGAATTTGTGGGCTGAGTTTATTGTTGCACGTGTCTTCTCTGAAAATTACTGACAGATGCAGCATTGGTACGAATGAAGGAAGGAAGGATGAAGAAAGGTAGGCACCAATGTCCACGATGTACACTGCACGGGAGGAAAAGATGGTCAACATTTTGGCCACTAAGGATGAAATTAGCTCCAATGACCAAATCATTGGAGTCAAAAAATTCATATAGTGTCAAATTGACAATAATATTGATTATAACCTGTCAAGAATGTTACAAATTGTGGAATTCTATAAGTTTTCAGTTCTACATAGTTTTTATTATTACATAAGTACTTTTAAAATATTTCAAATGGCAGTACAAAAGTGAAAAAAAATATAAAGCCTACCTTCTTTGAACTTTTCTTGTCTGACCCACTCAACTCCCCTAAAGACTTCATTGTCAAAAATTCTTCTATCCACAGAGATATTCTCTACTCATAAAAACATTGTAATTTTATACTACAGCAATTAAAAATAAAGGTCCTGTTAGAATCACAGCCATTTTATTATCTGAATGACATTGGGAAAATTACTTAACTCCTCTTATTATTAGTCACCCCTGATAAAAGGACCATATCAAATATTGTTGGGAGAATTCAACGATCCAGAAAAGAATGGTGCTCATAATTCAACATGCTTGATTGTCTTCTTAATGTTACCTATGATAAAATTCTTGAAAAAACTAGGATTCATTAAAAAAAAAAAAGTAAAGTTCAATTTGGAAAAAATAAAATAGCTGTATTTATTTGTTTCCTTATAAAATACCTACTGAGTTTAGATTCGTAATTTCATTAATCACATACTTATACCCTATATTTTATAAGTAGCAAATGAATCAAAGACAAAAGTTCCTATCTATCAAAGGTGTCATTTCCCTATAAAATTTGTGTTTTAACCATCTGGCCCTGCACACAGGAGCGAGTCCTACAGAATCCATCAATGACATATATCATTCTTATTATGGTGGAAACAGAAAGGCTAGCCTGGAGAGATCACAGTTCTAAATTCAAATGATACTCCTCACTCTGAGGGATCTACTGCTAACACCCTCAGCTGAACTAGCTGTCTCTACCTCTGTGTCCCCATTATTCCCTGTAGAAGAGCCCATTCTAGAACACATTGTGTCACAATTTTAAATATCCTACTGTCTTCTGCAGATCCAGGGCTCCCTGAAAAGAGAAAGACTTTGATTTTGTGTTTCTCCCATCCCCATCAGGTCGATGCCTTTTACTCTGTATATGCTCCATTAAGGTTGTGTAAAGAGTGTTGTTTGTTCATCCTGAAATTAAACCTAGTATGTGTTAAAATTTAAAAATAATTTCCCCCAATTAGTGATATATTTCAAACATAACCACTAAAGGCCATTTCCCTCCCAATTTTGCCAGATCTTACCCCTAAATTGTATTTATCTGGTTTTATGGTAAAAGTAATAGCTAATTCAGAAAACTGTTCTTTGGACACCTTAAAAGAAAATGCCAGAAATTCACATACATGTAAGTTATGAGGGTCAGATTCTGAAATAAATGTAGATTTTGAAAGACTGTGGGCAACAAAAAACGTGCTAAGAGTCTAAGACGCTGTAGTCACAGAAGCGGAAGGGTTTACAATGGAAAGCAGCCCAGCAAAGCCTGTAGTTGGATATTTCTGGGACATTTGTGAAATATGTGTAAGAACTTTCCAAATAGTCCCTGTTTATCTTTGGGACAAATTAGCATATGTGTTTTGTCTACTGTGTTTCCTTCAAGACGTTTATTACTACAAATTATATATAGATTTTGCTTGGCATCTATCTGATAGAAAGTAAAGCTATAATGCAACTGGGGGAGTCTAGTTCTGAAATGTCTTCTCTTGGACACATTGTAACCAAGGTCTCGCTTTGATCTTCCTTCAGTTTCTACTCCCTGTTGACAGGGGATGAGACCCCCTCTCTGCCCTCCTCTGTGCAGAATATTCTGAGCCACAGTCCTGGGCCTTCCAAAGTTACTCTTCACCCTTCCCTCACCTCCTCCTTTTTAAAATTATAAACAGTGAACTTAAGTTTTGTATTACTGAGGTTCATCTCTTCTACCACTCTGTGAGCAACTGAGGAGCAGGGACAGCAGACTTTACACTGCCTTGTAAAACAGGGAGTGAATGACTGAAAGAATGAGTGAGTGAATGATGTAGGCGCTTCAATATTTTGACACTACCTTGCAAATTTTGAAAACTGTTAGCTCTTAGCTAATAATGACCTCAGGCAAGGCCCCTCATATATATATATAACTTGCACAAGTATTGGTCTGACTTTCAGCCACACAGGATCTAAAAAGATAATGAGGTAATATGGCTGCCATAAGCAGTTAATCACACACACACACACACACACACACACACACTTTATCCCATTTGGATTTTTTTTTTTCAGGTGAAATGACCAATGGGAGCCTGGGAGAGGCTTACACTATGGCCAGAGCATCTTGAGTACAGCTACCAAGTGCAGCCCCAGCCCATTCTCCCATAGGTCTCTTTATTCCATCAAAAATCATAACCATGTTGGCAACATAATACATAAACTTAATTTGAGTTACTCAAAGCAAAGCACCCCAAGTAATCATTTGCAGCCAGAGGTAGAGAAACACAGGAAAGGCATGCAGGCATCCCTGAGATGACCAGACAGACTTTACAAACTGGGGATAAACTTGCCCCGTTCGCTTCAGTGACTTCTACCCATGCCTGGGCAGGACTCAGGGGATGGCCACCTTTGGCTCCTAGCCATTCTGTTCTCAGCCACTAGTGAACAACCGGGCCATCTGTGGCACCTGAAAGGGACACGAGATCCTGGACTCTGCTCAACAGGACATCCAGAATTCTAGCCTTAAGCCTGTCTGGTGCCAAACCATCCTGTATAGACCACCGGGCTATTGCTGGCCTCGAGGGCTTTGAGGAACTTGGACTCTGGGCAACAAACCCTCTAGAAATGCCTGGCCCAAACTACACTGCAAACCTAACTCCCACAGACTCTGCTGCTGAACTCCCTGGGTGCTCCTGCGGCTGTGCTTCTTAGGGCTGGGGCCACCCTTTCCCTTTATTGCCTTGCGTCTGGGTCCTGAAGAGGACAACTGCTCTGCCTGTGCTCCCCAGTCTGTGCTCCTTTTCATTTTCTTCTTTGCCTTTTTTCTTTTCTGTGCTCGTCAGTGGGTTTGTCATCTTCAGAGTGCTCAGAAGAACTCAGTAAGGGGGTGTGAGCCCCACAACCCTTGTCCTGGAGCTCTCTGGTCACCTCACTCACACCAAGTCCATAGGAGCCCTATAGATAGACATGTGATCCACAAGGACAGTTTGCCCTTTTATCTTAATTCTGCTGAAATTGTCAATGGCTAGAATTGTGCTCCTCTGGTCTTCATAGCAGAGGAAACAAAATCCTTCAGATTTGCCGGTCTTCTTGTCCCGCATGAGATTATTGTTAACAATCTCCCCGTATGGTGAGAACACAGAGATGATGTCCCCTTCAGTCAGTTCATAAGGAAGTCCTCCCAAGAAGATCCAGGCGCTGTCCTAGTACTCAGAGTGCCAGGACACCTTATTCGCCACCACAAGCTGGACCCCTTGCTCATTCAGCTCACTGATCAGCTTCACCTTAGTTAAAGGATTCATCTTCATGGGTTCGTGATCCTGGGAGATTTTATTTATAAAAGCTCTTTCATTTGCATAGGGAGATACCAGGACCTTTTGGAGAAAATATAACAATTCTTACATATGGTTTCCCTAGAACATAATGGAGTTTCAGAAACTATAGAAGATGTCAAGACCCATAGTTTTCTTGATCAAATGCTTTTCTAGCCCATTTCAGTTCTTCATTCACAGTAAGCAAGTCTTGAACCCTAGCAAACTTCCTGGGGTCCTTTTGAATCAAGAAGACAATATCTTCAACTTGTACTCAACTTTGTCTCCCAATAGACATGGCCTTGTGAGCCATTTCAGTAACGAACTCTATGACAAGGTCTTCAAGAACATCTACTGACTCAGCATAAAGATTCTGGTCATCTCCAAAGCCGTAGTCACACATCTCAATTCTTCAGAAAAAAAGTCTCTTTCTTTTACCTTCTCCACCTCCTCTAATTTCTTCATGTTCTGCCTCAAAAGCAGGGTCTTCCTCCTTACCCGCCATCCCACTAGCCAGCCGACCTTCAGTGCCCAGCAGGCTCCCTCCCAGTGGGTTTCACTAATTCCGCAGCCTCACTTCCAATGACACATTAATGTGAGTTTCTAAAAATTAGCATCCAAAAAATTAGCATCCATACCAGTGTGGGTACTGTGTGGGGAAAGGAGGATAGGGCAGGGCAAGGAATTATGCTCTATTGGTAATAAAGCTCTAGGTTCATCCCATCATGGATTTCATATTGCCCTAGAGACATGTGGTCCTTAAATATCCTGTACCACTTCCTAAGGACAATCTTGTTCCAAAGGGTGCCAGTTGGGGCTGCAATAGGCTAGTTAAGGTCCCCAGCGATGTCATTGGTGTCATCACCTTCTTCCCTGGTGGTTGTTGCTAACAACCTCGGTATCCTGGCTGAAGCTCCGAATGCAAACCTCAAACGTGCAGATGCCACACCTTCCAGCCTCAAGTACTCTGAATGAGGAGATTTTTAAAACCATGAGATTCTTTTGCAATCTCTGTGCATTTCAAAACCTTTGGAAGCCATGTCGAATCTCTACTCTAGCCTATCAGAGCAACACAACACTCTGGATTCTTCTTCCCTTTACCCAAAGCTGGCAAAGTTGCTACAAGTGAAAAGCATAAACCACGGACAGGCTGCAATCACACTGCTTCAGTTATTACTCTTAAATAATTACATACAAAGTGGTTGTTCTTCTTAATTATAATCACCCAGAATTTTCCTGACAGGTGCAAGAGAAATTTTTCATTAATTTATTGTTCATATTAAAAATCTACTTACAAAAAGAGGTTTTCAGAAAACATATGAATAAAGGCATATATACATAGGATCACTAAGTCAAAAGTAAAATAAAAAAAAAAAACCCAACAATCAGTAAGAAGATCAGGAAAAGGAAATAATTCTATTAGAAGATCATCCTAAGGATTATTAGTACTTTTTTTTTTAGTAGATAAGGCTAAACAAAACATTATGGGCTAGAATGCTTATAATAATTGACTATAAAATCAACCAGCAAACCTTTATATAAGAAACTGAATAACACAGAATGTCTTCACTGAACATTCTGTTCGATAAACTTTTTCATCAAATTAGTTCTTACTGTAACCATTAATTAACAGCTGAGGGCAAGAAGTTAAATCAAAGTTAAGTAGAAGCATTCTTAAGCAAAAAGAGCACAGGAAGTAGTATGGGTCAGAAATGCAAGTTTCTGGTAAGTTAACTTAAAGGGAGGATATTCTCAGAGATGGCAGAACCATTAACAATTCCTTATACTGGTAGTTCCTAAATATGGATAATCATCAGAATAAATCGGAGCCCTAATGATCAGGATCTCTGGGAATGGAGCAGAACCTACACTTTTAAACATCACTTGCTGCTCTGAAGAGTCAGTCGAGGAGCATTAGCCTGTCTCTGCATGAGGACTTGTGATGGGGAAGGACCTTACGCTACTGCTGCTGACATTAAGCCCAAAAGCATCATTTTATGGAGGTAGTTTCTTATCTTTTTATAAAGATGGTTCTTTATTTTTTATAAAAATAGTCCATTCCACTTTGTAAGGATGATACTACTCATTAACTTTGTATTTATGAAGCTATTAGTTTCTTCTAATTTTTAAACTTTGAGGTAAAAATATAGATTACTACAACAATAAAATTTCAAATATAACAAATATAACCAAAAAAAAAAAAAAATACCCTGCAAAAGATAGGAAGCTACATTAGCCAAAATGAACCAGAACTTCAGCAGACTGACTGATAGCCACGTATACTGATGCAGGGTCAGTCTCGTACACATTCAGCCTCAGAGGACGCATGGCTATTAAGAATACTGTTTTTCCCAGTATATAATATCAAATTTCAGATATGCAGAATGCATGTACACAAATTTGCTTCCTATTATTTGTTCTTCCAAAGCTGCCAAACAGCCTGTAGCTCTCTTGTGGACTGCCAGTGTGGAAACGATCGTTACAAGACAGCACTGCTCCCTTCCAGAAAAGAAACATGGGGGGCTGGGATTCTGCATGCAGGCACCCTGGCGGTCACGGCTGAATGCTTCTTTTCACTTTGCTGTGCTCTCTTAAGGGACAAAGTGTTAGCTTGTGAATATCCATTCATCCTTCCTCTCACACGTGAGCCCAAGAATACAATATTCCCAGTCCTAACTTCTTAGAGCACGAAAAACTCCTAACGTCACCGATGACTTATTGTGTATAGGAATTTACATTTAGATTTCTAGATACCTTATTGGAAGACAGAACCACCACCAAAAAAAAAAAAAAAAAAAAAAAAAAACCCTTTCAAATTGAAATAGAAGATATTTGTTTATAGGAATATGGAACAAAACAGGAATTCCCAAGCCTTTCTAGAGCCCAATTATCACTTGCTAGTTTCTGCTGGGTGAGCTCTAATATCTCCAAGTTACTTTATGGTGTAAAATTATTTTATGTTAAATTAACATGTATTCTGAGACTGTATGAGGGACTCCCATAATAGTCTTTGATCCTGTAAATAAATATCTTGCAGAGCAAAAGACCTAGGCAAGAATCACCGTACTAGAGCCAAGCTAAAAAAATCAGACACAAAATTCACGTGGGAAGCATTTCAAGACTCAGTTCTTGTCCTGTTGTTGTTGCTATTTGTTATTACTGTTGTTGTTTTTATTATTACATTTTACTTTTTAAAATCTGATTTAAATTTAACAGTAAAATTTAAAAATTAATTTTAGGAACTAGCTGTCAGGGCCAAAGTGGTCTGCCTGTCATGCTAAGCTAATAATGATTTAGAGTAAGTGGTTGCAGTGAGCTATGATACCATTTCACTCTGCTCAGGCATAGGGCGAGACTCTGTCTCAACAACAACAACAACAACAACAACAACAAACCAACAAAGAAATAAAAATAAAAAATAAGCAAAGGAATAAAAAAAATACACTTTCTTTTTAAGTCATGCAGCATTCTTCAGTTTGCTGTCTTTATTATGATGAACACGACCAGTGTCACTTGGGCTCAGCTTCCCAACTAGAGACATGGCCAACCTCTCCAGCAAGGCCCTGAGCTGCATTCACTGCCATGGACAGTTGCAGGCCTTGCCACTGCGTGTTTGAAAACCTCAAGGAAGAGAGTGATGTGGGACTCTGGTAGTTCCAATATTGCTGGACTATTTTTAAAATAGACCATATAAAGTTCATAGAAAAGCCAAAAGGAGGAGCTAAACTGGAAATCCTGGTAAAATCGTTTGCTCAGATGCTAACAGTGCTGGAATGTAAACGCTGGGAGCAATCCCTGGTTTGGGTCATTTCCTCTTGAGATTTGCATGGAAGTTGGGAATAGCCTCTAGTGACCCACATGTTGTAATGAAGAGTGTATTTTCGTGCATAAAATGAAACTTTTTTCTTTTCTTTTCTTTCTTTGTCTCTCTTTTAAACCTTTATTTGCTAACAATTAAAAGCAGCTTCCTCTCACCTTTAGTGCTTCCATGCCAGCCTGTACGACAGGCGCAAAGATAGTCTCATTTTCATTAGAGTCTGCAAACATCTCTGGAATCTGGTCCAGCAAACTGTAACAGATGAGTAAGCAGAAGGTTCTAAACGTTTACCGTACTTTCAATAAACCTCAAGAAATAAATCACTGACATTTCAAGCCTAAACACATAAAGTATTTGACACCCAACACCTATGGGTGAATTTCACAAGCCATTCCTCATGGAATGATCTCCTGACATGGGTGGCACCAAAATCTGTAACATGAATGGAACATTTACAAAACTACATTCGTCATCGATATTTTTTTGTTCACCACATTACTGATCTCTTAGACCATAAACTGTTAGAACAGTGGCCGTATCTTTAGTTATATCATGATTAAATATACTTATCCACAGGTAAGAAATCTCTCTCTTATATTACCTTTCCAGCAAAGGAAAAGGATCAGTGTGGTATAGTGTGAGTATAAAAATATTACTCCTTTTAACTATCGGTCTACATTAAAAAGGGACAGACCAAAGAGAAATGGTCGAGTTTTATAATCCATGTCTTAAAACTCCCTGGTTAATGACAAAACAAAACAACATATGCTTTAAGAAAAACATGATACAATAGGGCGATGCCTGTGGCTCAAGGAGTAGGGTGCCAGCCCCATATACCAGAGGCGGTGAGTTCAAACCCAGCCCTGGCCAAAAGCTGCAATAAATAAATAAACAAATAAATAAAATAAAAACATGATACAATTAAAAAGATACCTGATTGGTATTTAGATTATAAAACACTTGATATTTACTTGTGAATCACAGATTGGGATTCTTGATAGTTGACCAGGAAACCATCCAATAAAGGAACAAAGACTTCTCCCACATCAGTCACCACCATCATCTGAGGCTGGGCCAGATTACTCTTTACATTAAAGAAATGGAGAACTTTGTTGTATGTGATAAAACCAACTCGAATTGCAGATGTCTCTTCTTGTTCTTCCCTATGAGGGAAAAAAAAGTGCTTGAAGTCTTCTTATTAACTTAGAATGCAAACGAGGTTTCCATCTGAAACTCAGATATATCTCTTACAAAGATATATGGAAGACATATTTAAACTTTTGGCCTTAATTTCTATTACCAGATATAAATAACATTGAGTCACAGCAGTAGGGAATAGGGGTTATTACAAAAATAAACAAGTTGATAAAGAGTCCTCAAAATTCTACATAAAAAAATCAAATGGACATTGTGAAAACATGTACTCAAATTTCTTTAATATATCTATTTTCAATCCATAGAAAATTATAAGGTTGTTTTTCATGAATAAGCTGGGCTTATTACATTCTTTATAAACAAAGCTCTCTGAAAAGTCACCGTGAGGTCAGAAGAACACATGGAATATCTGAAGCAAGACAGAGAAAGACACACTCGTATCACCAACAACCTCAAATTCTCGGGCTCAAGCCATTCTCTGGCCTCAGCCTCCTGAGTAGCTGGGACTACAGGCAACTGCCACAATGCCTGGCTAGTTTTTAGAGACGGGGTCTTGCTCTAGCTCCAGCTGGTCTTGAACCTGTGAGCTCAGGCAACCTACCGGCCTTGGCCTCCCAAAGTGCTAGGATTACAGGTGTAAGGCACCTCACCCGGCCCTTAAAAAGCACGGTGGGATCACCTCTATGGTTTATCTTATAAGGGTACAAGTGAATCTTTCTAAAAGTAGAACATAAATGTCTTAACACAGTAACTGAGAAAATGACATGAAGGTTATGTTGATCAGTTTGATGAAAATATTTCAAATGGTATATGAAAACACCACACTGTACTCCATGATTGCATTAATGTACACAGCTATGATTTAATAATAATAAAAAAAAAGAAATTCCAAAACATGTCTACTTCCTGAAAGCAGGAAAGCATGGATGTCTCAGTCCGGCCTGCAATAAGCATATCCAGAACTTAGGGTGGTCTAGGCTTTAGTTACACATTTACTGAGTGCACTGTATTATCTCTTTTCCTCTCCTGAAATAAAAAATTTACACAATATTGAAGCTTTTACTAATTTTAAGTGGTGAATATTACATAGAGCTAAATGATTAAATGGCTAAAGAAAACCATAAAAAATATATGCCATTTTCTTTGATTCTTAGATGTTAGTAAAACTTATTTTGATTAAAGGACAATTCTTTTGAAAAGGAACCAACCCTGGTTTGCTCAGTTTCTTAATTTTACACATGGCATAAAGAGCTGCTCAAGTAATAAAGGAAAATAGAAGTATCTAGATGAAAGTATCTCAAGTTAGACTGCTGATTCCACTGCAGACTTCTCAATTTCTCTGATGTCTCAGGATGACAGAGTACTGTCCTCCAACGGCGTTTGATTTCTTCTCTCTTCCCTTTGCTAGGGTATTTGTTCTTCATTGAGGTCTTGATTAAAGAGTAGACAGTTTAAACAGAGACTGCTAATCCCTTCTGAAAGCACTGAGTAAATGTTTATATTCTAGATACTTGCAAAGCTTGCAGAAGTGAGGCTCTTTAACCTTTGTCACTACACAGAGACTCATATACACCCCAACATTCTAAAGCAGTGGTTCTCAACCATCCTAATGCCACGGCCCTTTAATACAGTTCCTGTGGGTCGTGACCCACAGGTTGAGAACCGCTGTTCTAAAGGATAAGACTCTGTGCAACTAACCACTACACTATACTGCATCCACACTTTTCCCTTCCTCTTCCTAGTTATTAGAATCTTACAAGACCAAGTGCAAGCTTATTCTCCTTTGTGAAACTTCCCCTGATGCTACCTGCTAGAAGCAATTTCTTCTTCTAAATTCCTATAACTCATTCTCACTGGGCTCTTAACATATGGTGCCTTTTGTTTTACATTTCATGATCCTCAACTGTAAGCTGATAAAGGGCAGAGTCCAAGGCCGACATTTCCTTTCCCACAAGGCCTAGCACAGTGTAAGGAATGACAGGTTTTACTGAGGATGACTATCATGGTGATGAGACACCAGATTTGGGATGGCAAGTTGCAAGCCAAGTTGATAAGCCAACAGTACGCCTCTCATCCCAACTCCAGTTTAGTGATGTCATTTTCATAGTTTGAAATCACCTAGAAGTATCCACACCATAGAATGAACAGACACAACAAGTAAGTTATTTGAGAAACAGTTTGCCAGCACACCACTAGTTTAATTCTTATTTCCCAGTAAACCTTTCATGACAAAAGGTGAAAAATGTCCAGCAAACCATGAAGGGCTTGAATCTCCTTTCCATAGTTAATCTGGAGTGAATTAAGGCAAAGGGCACAAAAGAAAAACTAGAGAGGGAAGTCTGGATTGTTATTTTCCTCTGGATTTGGATATTTTCAAGTGATGGGAAAAGAGTAGCCTGGATTCATAGGGTTCAACTAAAATCTAAAGTAACATTTTTAAAAGCATCTAATCAGAATATCTCACATAACTGCAAAAAATTATCTTGTCTCCATGGGAACATATTTTTTAAAAATTTGTTTGAGACACAAAGAACTGCCCTGTGATTTTTTTTTTTTAACAGTATAACTGCCTCATTAATCATATCCAGAAGAAGAAAAGTAAGTCTCAGCCTGTCCTTTGGATTAGTTCTACACGAGTTTTGTGAAATCACATAAGGGACTATCATGAAGACTAGGAGGCTGTTCCTCTGCTTCTTTTCAGTTACTTTTCCCTCAACACGCGCCCATCATCATTTTACAGGGATGAATCCACCAGAGCCACACTGGAAACATCAGCAACGAGATAACCCAGAAAATTCCAAAATCAAGCATTTTGACCATGGTAGTTACACCAGTATTAAAAAAAACAAAACCCCAAAGTAATCCAAGAGCTTTTTCTGAACAACAGGTAAAACATTTATAATCTTTCCTTTCCAGTTCCAGAGAAGTCAGAAAAGTCTGGCAATCTTGGGAGGCCAAAGATATAAATTCAGAACTAAATAGTAAATAATGAGGCCTTCCTTTTCCAAAAGATTAGCTAAGAGATTAACATGCCCTACGATGTTAATCAGGACTCCAAGATGTTAATCAGGACCTCAAGCTGTGCTTCAAAGTGCTATTTGGCATATTACCTGCTTTGGTTCAAAGAAGAAATCAAACTGATGGCACTCTCTCTCCCCTTTTTTTTTTTTTTCAGTTTTGCCCTGAGCTGGGCTTGAACCCACCACCCCGGGTATAGGGGGCCGGCACCCTATTCCTTGAGCCACAGGTGCTGCCTTTCTTTCCATAGAAAATAAAGGTACACACATGCATAGCCCAAAACGAATTTCAGGACAGAAAAAACAGCCAGATTTGTTTCAAAAGATAAAGGAGAAAAAGGTAGTTGGACTGAATGAACTCTTTTAAGAGAGATATCTGAATATGGCAAAGAATAACCAAAAATATCATTTTAGTAATTGCCTGTGAAAATAGGTTAGCCCAATTCGAAACAGTTCGAGAAAGACAGAGAGAGAAAGATCATTTCCGGAAATTAGTTTCTTTTCCTATTAGCTAGGTTCAAGTTACAGATTTAGGATGAAAGCAACTCATGAGAGAGTTCTATGATAAAATACATCATATTCAGCAGAAAATCCACACTGCCCAAGTCTCCCTAAGAACAGGGGAAGGGAAACTGCAGTCACGAATAAGCCTGTGGGTATCAGATGCCTTTCCTATGCCACCATCTCCAACTTGCTCCCAGCTCATTCTTCATTTTAGAATTTGGTTTGAAATCAGCTCAGTGTTTTTTAAACATCCCCACTGCTTTTCCAAACCATCTTCAAGAATATTATGACTTCAGCATCACAGATACAAACAAAAGTACTCCTGGGAGGTCCAGAGTTCATTCCTCTGAGTCCAGCACGTGCCAAAGCACCAGTCATATGGGAAAGAATACAGAGGAGTGGGCAGCCACAGGTCCACAGAGTCCTAAGGGCTGAAGAGAAGCCCCCACCCTCAAAGAACATCCCTTTCCAGGACAAAGACTTCTTTTGTTCCAGGAGGGAAAAAGTGGGAGATGTGTCCAGACAGCAGGTTACAGATGGCACTTCCTGGCTGGTTTATCTTTTCAGCATGCTTTCTTCTCAGGAAGGATGGCATCCTCCCTGCTCCCGAGTCTCCTCACTAGATGCTAGATCCCCGCCCTAAACATCTACTTTGTACACCAACGGAATTTAAAAGTAGCAGCTATGTTTGATATTTGTTTTAGGAGAGATGACAGAAGAAGAAAAAAATAAAAGATACTGCTAGTTATTCCCTGCCACTTTTTAAATCTTTCTCTGAAAAGTTTTTATTCATGTCAAAAGACTTTTTCCCCTTTATCTCACAAAACAAATCTGGTTGTTTTTCTCCCCGGAAATTTGGACTATGTGTGCATGTAACTTTATATTTTTTATGGTAAGATTGCCATCACTTGGATTTAGATGCAGGTAATATGCCAAAGAAGCTTTTTAAAATATAGTCTGAAGTCTTTTAAAAATTTTTTTATTAAATCATAGCTGTGTACATTAATGCAGTCATGGGGTACAGTGTGCTGGTTTTACTGCTTAACGTCTGGGGTATGCTCATCTGTTAGCTATTAGAATTCGTTTTGTGCCTTTCCTTGCGTGTACTGTCCCCTAAAAACGCCAAGGGAAGTGGTGCCACTTGGGCTAAATTATAGGACACAGAGGCAATAAGCTGCAAAGAAGCTGACAGTGTATAATTAAAAGCAAAGGGAAATTTCACTAAAAAGCTGACATCCCTGCCATAAGACAACAGTTCAGGCCAGCGAGGTAGCTCACGCCTCTAATCCTAGCACTCTGGGAGGCCAAGGTGGAAGGATCCTTTGAGCCTAGGAGTTCAAGACCAGCCGGGGCAAAGTGAGACCCGGTCTCTACTAAAAATAGAAAGACTGTTTGGACATTGTGGCAGCTGCCTATAGTCCCAGTTACTCAGGAGGCGAAGGCAGGAGGGTCACTTCAACCCAGGAGTTTGAGGTTGCTGTGAGCTAAGCTGATGCCATGGCACTCTAGCCTGAGTAACAGAGTGAGATTCTGTCTCAAAAAAAGAAAAAAAAGGCAACAATTCATTTTCCAGCACGCCTTCAACCCCTCTACCAGTTACCCAGCAACTATTAGTTTCCTTCAGGAAATCAATGCTTTGAAAAGTGAGTAACAGCTTACAAAGTCGTTACTACCACACTGTTGGGATTCTCCTTACAATTTATAATGTATTTTGAATGTTTTCTTTACCATGGCATCTTATCAGTTAGCTTCTTTTGCTTTGTATGAAAGATCACTGACTTCTTAAAGACTCAAAAGAAGGGTGCTGCCTGATTTATAACTAATTACCCAATGTCAATGCTACCCATTAGCAAAATATATCAACTGGTCACTCAACACTTGCTTTCTGGCCAATAAATTAATTCAGCAATATTGCCTAAGTTATAAAAAGAATGGCAGCTCTCTTACTTTGGAAGTTTTTCCAGCACAGTCTTCAGTTCTTCACATATAAGCTTGACGAGTCCATTCTTTATGTTACTATATGAAACATCAATCATGAAGATAAAGGCCGGTGGGTTGGGAGGCTTATTCTTCTATAGGAAGGCAAGCA
Organism: Otolemur garnettii; assembly: GCF_000181295.1. Lineage (NCBI taxonomy): Eukaryota > Metazoa > Chordata > Mammalia > Primates > Galagidae > Otolemur > Otolemur garnettii. The sequence goes on along the minus strand of NW_003852559.1, from coordinate 2,273,760 downwards.
CATCACATAAATAGATATAATTAGACAGTAAATACGTTTCCCAATCAAATGTAAATGCTCATTAGAACATCTGAATACTTAGGCTATAACATCTGTGGAACTAAATCATTTTCTAGAATATAGTCCTTGATGCTATAAAAAAGATCAAAGAAGCTGTTTATTTTCTAGGGTATGACCTGGATCCCACTATTGAATTAAATAGTACTGTGATAGATTAAACTGTCTCGTAACAACTAGCAGGGAAGGTTCACTTTTACAAAGCTCTGAGAATTTCACTATCACCATTACCAGAGGGAGAGTATAGTACTGTGGCCAGCTTTGCTTATAACACTCTGCCTTACAGGACAAAATGTTTGGAATGCCAACAAACTCTGCTAAGAAATAGTACATGTAATAATTAGTGTCTGTTCTTGAAACTAATAAACTTTCATTAACTTGGATATCACTATTTTTAAATCTCTTTCTTTTTTTTTTTTGGCCAGGGCTGGGTTTGAACCTGCCACCTCCAGCATATGGGGCCGGCGCCCTACTCCTTTGGGCCACAGGCACCGCCCAGATCTCTTTCACTTTTAAGCATATGAAATTATATATGAAAATGTAGAGTGTGGTGGTAGAAATGTAGAGAGGTATCGGCAGGATCTGTGCTGCTGCCAGGGCCTGAGGCTGACCCATCTGAGTTTTCATCTGTGCCGAGCCCACTCGAACCGCAGTCATGTCTGGGGACAAGGTCATGGAAAGTCTTGATCACATGGCAAGGAAATGGTGGAGAAACAAGTAAATGTGTTCACAGAAAGTGAAATATTCTCCAGTTTAGATAGACTCGAGGAGCGAAGACCTGAAAATCAGATGATTTTTGATCCTACTATGAGCAAGAAGAAAAAGAAGCAGCAGCAGCCCTTTATGTTAGATGAGGAAGGAGATGCCCCGACAGAAGAACCCAGCCCTCAGAAACAAAAGAAGGGGAGCCAGAGCTGACTGAGGACAAAGATA
>NW_003852559.1:2259292-2272709 GCF_000181295.1 Otolemur garnettii | reverse complement strand
AAAAAAAAAGATATTTGATATTGATGAAGCTGAAGAAGGTGTAAAGGATCTTAAGATTGAAAGTGATGTTCAAGAACCAGCTGAACCAGACGATGACCTTGACATTATGCTTGGCAAGAAAAAGAAGAAAAAGAAGAATGTTAACTTCTCAGATGAGGATGAAATACTAGAGAAAGATGAAGCTGTAGAAGATGAAGACAGCAAAAAGATGATGGTATTTCATTCAGTAACCAGACGGGCCCTGCTTGGGCAGGCTCAGAAAGAGACTATACAGGTGAAGAGTTACTGAATCGAGTGTGAACATCATGAGGGAAAAGGATCCAGATATGGTTGCTGGAAAGAAAAGGAAATTTGTCATGAAACTTCCACAGGTCGTCCAAGTAGGAACCAAGAAAACTTCTTTTGTTAACTTCACAGATAATCTGTAAATTGTTACATCGTCAGCCAAAACATCTTCTTGCATTTTTATTGGCTGAATTGGGTACAAGGGGCTCTGTAGATGGCAATAATCAGCTTGTAATGGAAGGAAGATTCCAACAGAAACAGATAAAAAATGTCTTGAAAAGATATATCAAGGAGTATGTCACTTGTCACACATGCTGATCACCGGACACAATTCTGCAGAAAGACCCTGACATTATTTCTTACAGTGTGAAACTTGTCATTCGCGATGCTCTGTCACCAGTATCAAAACCAGCTTCCAGGCTGTCACGGGCAAGTGAGCACAGCTCCGTGCCAAAGCTAACTAATTTGCTAATCACAAGCAGTTTTGCAAAGTGTGATGTGGAGATTTAGCTGGATGGTTTGCCATCAGAGTAGATATACCACTGTATTAAAAACAAGATAGAAAAGCTAAAAAGAAAATGTAGCTGCATACCTAAAACTTTGTACCATATTATTACTTACCTAATTGCTTACACGTCTATAGTAAAAATGGAATGTTAGGCCTTTTCTTTGTTTCACACAATCACTCTAGCACAGAGCAGCTGTGATGAAAACGTTTTCTTGCTTACTTGTCCCTTTACTGGCTGGTGTTCAAAAAGCTCTTAGGAAGTGACTCTTCAGTTATTTCTTACTAAATATTTAAAAATGACAGCCACAGGCAAACAACTTTAGTAACCGACACTAGAGAATAAAGAGTTCAGACCTTAATGTTTTTAAGTTTATTATAAATCATAAAAATGTTCTAAAATAAAATTGTATTTAATTATTATAAAATTAGATAATGTCTATAGATTATCTTATTGATTCATTCCATATCCCCTACAAGGCTAAGCTATAACAATTTATCATAAAAGTCTTTCATTTTAAATAAAAAGAAATTACAGGACTTAAAAATCATCAGCCTGAAAACTTCATCCCTTTGCCAAAATAAAACTAAAAAAGAGATGGAGGAACTCTACTATAAACGTGAGTATGTCTTTTGGCAAATCATTCCTGATTACCACCTAATTCGTAACATAGGTTTATGCTGATTTAAATAACCATTTCTGTTAATAAAACCAAAACCTCTTTGTGATGAATCCAAATGTACCTCGCCATTCTTGTTCTCTCCTAAATTCAGCATTACCCACTTCCCATTAAATATTTTCCACATCTCCAACCTGCATATTTCCACAGCAATGTTTCACTATACCTTGTTTTTTATATATGCAAAATTAATTCATCATTCCTCTAGATCACATTCTCTTCCAATTTTTCTATCTTTATCAATAACATCACTACACGCCAACTCAAAGACTTGAAAATGTGAAATCAGATCTGGCTGTTCCTTTCCCTTCAATCACTGAGTCGTCTCATTGCTTTTCTCAGAATGATTCTTCCATGGTATTTGCTCCCATCCCTCCTCTTCACTGTATGGAAGCTTATCATTTCATGCCTAGATGACGGTAACAGCTCATCATTAGCTTCCTTAATCTAGTTTTCTACCCATTCGATCCAGCTTGCTTTGTCCAACCAAGCTTAACATGCACGCACACTAAAAAGATCTGGTTCTCCGGCTTGCCTTACCAAAACTGCTCCCTTAGAGGTCACGGACCTACCTACAAAGATTTGAAATAAAATCCTGCACTCATCCTAAATCTCTTGCGCCTCTTTACAACTTCAGACACCGCTTTCGCTTCCTTAGCTGCCAGGGAAGCCTTTCCTCCCCATTTTTCTCACTCTGGAACATTTTGTTTATCCGTTCACCTGTCAGGAGACACTTGGTTGCTTCCACCCTGGCTTCTCTTTCTCATTTCCTCATCTTTCACCCAGGAACCCCTTCTCCTTTCCTCTCACCACGCGTTCCATCACAGGAATTGCGTTCACTTGCTCATTTCAACCAGCATCTCTATATGGGTGACTCTTCAAATTCTCTCCCATCTCTTTTTTGACCTCAAGGCCAGCACATTCCAATTAGCTATAGCACCTCAGACTCAAAATTCTAGAAGTCATGAGAACATTTCTTAGAATCCTGTAAAAAAAATAATCTGAGGTTGAAATCTGACTGTCTCAACCAGTTAACGGTGAAGGCCTTTTAGTTTCTTTTAGTTTCAGGGCTGCAATTTAGAGCTTCTTTTTCTCTCTTTTTGGTTAGTTTTAATTGGGTTAAAAAAAAAATAACATAAAAGTCACCACCCTAACCATTTTAAGTGTACATTTCAATAGTATTAAGTGCATTCACACTGTACAACCTCACTACCGTCCATCACAAAACTCCTTTCATCTTGTAAAACTGAAACTCTGTACCCATTAAACAATTTCCATTGCCCTTCTCCTGGCAACCACCATCCTACTTCCTGTCCCTATGAATCTGATGACCCTAGATACCTCATAAAGGTAGAATCATACAACATGCTTATTTCATGTAGCATAATATGCTCGACATTCATCCAAGTTGTAGCATGTGTCAGGCTTCCCTTCCTTTTAAGGCTGAATGATATTTCATTGTATGTGTACACCACATTTTGTTTAAGCATTTATCTGTCAATGGATACTTGGTTGCTTCCACCTTTAGGCTATAATGTGTAATGCTGCTATGAACACAGATGTGCAAATATATTTTTGAGACTCTGTAATTATTCTGAGTATATAAACAAAAATGGAATTGATGGTCATATGGTAATTCTATTTCTAATTATTTGAGGAACTATCGTACTACCTTCATTTTCTCTTACTTGGACTACTACACTAACTTCTAACGCTTACTTGCCTCAAATCTCTCTCCTCTCTTGTATTCTGACATATTGTTGTCAGAAAAAAACTAAGGCAAAATACAGATCACAATGCTACTCCTCTAAGAACAGGAAGCTCATTGGTCCTCAGCACTCAGCACAAAGCACGGCACTAGAAAGAGTGCTCATTACTGGTTGACTGATTGAGTGAATAAACACATGAAGGGATGGATGTTTGGTGAATTAATGGAAAGTCATCCTAACTTTAATTGTCCTCTTCGCCTACTGAATTAACATCAGTTCTTCAATGCTCTGGCACTCAAGACTAACCTTTTAACAAACATGTATAAAACCCTAAGAGATCAAAGATACGATGCTAGACCCACCAGAAAATAAAAAGATAAACTGTGTCTCCAAATAATTTCCCAGCTTTAGTTCCCATTATTCCCAATTCACGTTCTCCTAACAACTTAAGTGGTTGTCATTTTCAAAACATCTCTTGTCCAGAAGTCACAGACTAGTGGGCTTGAGCCAAGAATTTGGCTGGAAGAGTGTTTTATTTGGCACAGTGTTTCCAAAAAAATATTTGAATTTGAATATGTTTTATGGGAAGGGAGAATATTCTAATTATCCTACTCTCCATAGTAGGTCCATGTGACTCATCTACGATGCCTGCCTCACCCCTAAGAAAATCTGAGTAAATTGTCAATACTTTTGTGAAACTATTTCTTCCCACAATTCAGTTTCCCCCTTTTCCATTTTCATATGTTGATCGTCTGCTCATGATTTACCCAACTTAACTTCCCCTTTGAAGCCTAAAAATCCTATTTTCTTATGACACTCTATTCTATTCTTATAGCATTTATCATATTTGAGTTTATATCATAATCACATATGTCCCTTATCAGGCATATACATGGAAGCACCTCAAGAACAGGTTTATCATCTTGTCAAAGTGAATTAGAAAGTGAATTAGAATTAAATGAAGAATGTACATGTTTATTTAGGAAAAAAATGCTGATTTGGAAGAACACTTTACATTTCAGGTATACTTTATATGCAGATATATTCTATAAACATAAATAATACAATCTTAGTTATTTGACATAGCTGAGGTCTTTTTTCTCCAGGGGAACTCCAGGGGGATTTTGTGAATACTTGCTTATACAACCACAGTGTATATGGACAAGGAAGAGGGGTTCTGTGGTCACACAGAAACGGGTGTCACTCTGGCTCCGTCACTACCTAGATGTATGGCCTAAGATGGGCACTGAAGCTCACTAAGCTTCAGTTTCTTCACTTAATGGTGGTACTGACCACGTGGATTCACAGTGAGGATTAAATGATACAATTACAAAGGAAGAATCTGGCATAGAGTCTGACACATAGTAAATGTTCAATAAATGTTAATTTTATTATCTAAAATTGACATTAAACTAAAATGAATAGGGAAAATACGATTTTGCAATTCCCTTTTTGGCATGGGTAGCATTAAAAAATATACTTACAAATTAAATAAGCTCATTTTCATCATCCAAATCCCCAAGCCATCTCATTATTACACTTTCATTTCATTTTAAATTATAATTAAATTTAAAGATATGTACAGCATATTTATTATGAACCCTACTTAGAATAAGGAAAGAAAGTTTATTTAAACCTAGAAAATTCTTTAAAATGTATAATTTTTATTTGGTTTCTTGCTTGCTGGGTGAGATTTCCCATCAATTAGACTTCTGGAACATTTCCAGATAACAGAGTTTGAAGATACTAAGACTTTTGTTCCCAGAAATAGATTTGACTCTCTGCCTAAGTTTCTACTAAAAAAGCATAAAATCAAGATAATGTAGCCTTTCTGGCAGAAAACTGGAAATTCAGAGCATGGTTAGATTTATACTACAGTTGCAAAGATCCATGAATAAATTTTCCATTGCTAGTTACAATGGCTTTATTACATTTAATTAGAACATTAAATGTTTATATATTGCCCAATGATTCTCCTTCATTCAATAGAAGTTAAGAACAAATAAACTACCCAAGAGTAATTGTACTTTAGGACATGCTTGTTCCCTGAAATAAAGCATTTGTACCAAAAATGTTTCCAAATTTTCCCAAATGCTCAAGTGTGACATTTTAAAGTCATAAAGCATTAAGTTTTCTTTAATACCCAGCCCTATGTAATACAGTGTAAAACAATCACATAAAAAAGTAAAATAAATGGAATGAGCTATATTAACAGAAAAAAAAATTTAAGAGTCAGTCAACTTAAAAAGATCAGTTAGGAAAAATGTTCATTGTTATCTATACTCAATACTTGTCCCCAGCAAACATCTGTGAAAGAAAACTATGGGTTGGAAGCTATTTTCTGGAAATTGAGCAATAGTAGGCATTCATTTTTCAAAGAGGAAACGAAAAAATAAGGCAGAACAGCCCCATTCCTTGGAGTCCATACATATTGCTTCAGAGATATAAGCTGAAATCTGAGCTGAAATGTAAGAAGATAAGACTTTCAAATCACTGAAGGGTTTGAAACCCCTGCAAGGACCCCATGATGATGGGGATACTGGAGAAGGGAAATGGCCAGGCCTGAGAATAGTGACACATCTCCAAATTCACACGTTCATTCACCATTCATTCATTCTACAGATACTGATCAACTGCCCACCCTGTGCCAGATGTGGTAAATGTCATAAAGTTGACCAGGACAAGACTGGGGCCCTAAGGATATCCGAATCTACTAAGAGGGTAGATATACAAGAAGATTTCAACTCCATGAGGAGAGCTGGGAAAACATACATGCAGACCAAATTCTGTTAAAACAGAAGCTGTAGCAGATAACTACCATGAGGCAGGCAGAGAAAGCGCAGCGTGCACACACACATGTGCACACACACACAAATTTCTGCCAGGCGTTACAGAGTAAGTAGGAGTTTTCCAGCCAGGATACATATAGATATGACAGGAACATGGAAAGACATTCTGGTAAAAAAGATTCTGCTATAAAGGCACAGTGCTGTTAAGGAACTAAACGGTTCAGAGTAGGAGGTGAGAGTTCCATACAATTGAAAATAATATGGCTGAGGTGATAGTTTGGGGGTCTAATAATGTCCTTCCAAGGAAAGCTAAATGCTTGGGTTTTGTTTGTGTGTTTGTTTGTATTCAGACAGTCTCACTCTGTCACTCTGGGTAGACTGCCACGGCATCATAGCTCAGCTCAAACTTCTTTGGCTCAAATGATCCTCTTGCCTCAGCCTCCCAAGTAACTGGGACTATAGATACCCACCACGATGCCTGGCTAGTTTTCCTACGCTTAGTAGAGTCGAGGTTTCACTTTTGCTCTGGCTGGTCTCAAGTGATCTACCCACCTTGACGTCCCAGAGTGAGGATTACAGGCATAAAGCACTGTGCTAAATGTTTTTTAACTTAACTTTTTAGAAAAGAAAGAACCCATAGAGGTTTGCAGGAGGTAGAGGAGGGAATCTCACAGTTACATTTTAGAGCAGGCAAACCACAGGCTGGGGTCCCAGGCTGCGGAGACAGTCTAAAGGGGATTCAGAGAGTCTGAACCACTGTGGTAAGGACTGCAGTGAGAAGGGAGCACAGACACACAGCCACAGTCCTACTGACCATTTTGGTTAAGCTTTTGGCTTGGAAGGGAAAGTTTTTCTGAGACTATTGATAAAACAAGTAAGGCAGACGCACTATATGCAAACTGCTTTGTTAAGAACCTAGGATATTGCATCTGGCAGACACATAAAAAGTACAGTTTTCTATTTCTGGCACCACATTTCAGTTTTTAAAAATGATCACTCCAGTGGACGGTTTGGCCCCTGAATCATGTTAATAACCTAGAAGACAGGATCTGTGTCTTAGGCATTACTATATCTGCCTGGTACCACCAAAACGCTTTGTGAATCAAGAGTCAGGTCTTTGCATATGAAAGCTATTCACATGAATCCAACATCCACGTATAAACATTTGAAGTCCTGGGAACACTTACTCTGCAGTAATCCAAAGTAGCAACATATTCATAAGATCCTAGAGATAACTCTGGCTTTTCATAGTGGTCCAGTCTCCTTCCAATGTGGTCCAGATGTTGGAAATAGAATGGTGGAACTAATAAAAACAAAACAGGAAAGGAAATCTTTGTTTTCACAAACACAGACAACTTAATAAGCTCTCAAAATTCACTATGAGAAGAAAGGAGTTAGTTTAAGAAGAAAAGTACTTTAAAGTTGGAATGTAGTATATTCTAAACATCTACTATTTTGAAAAGATGTCTTGGAGAATAGGAGCATTTTCTGAAAAATCCTCTTGACTCTTCTAAAAGTTATTGATGACAAAGAGCACTTATGATTTAGACCATCAGGGAGAGATGGGGATAAAAGCACTAGTGATTTTAAGCTGTCATAACCCAAATTTAATTGTCTCTATTAAATTACCTTTTTTAAAAAGAATTCTTACTTTTGTAACTATTTGAATTTGTAATATACCTCACAAAATAAACATAGGTTGTTTGGACTTTTATGCTTTAATTAAGAGATGTCCAGAGCCATGGAGAGTTTGCATAATAATCTTTTAATGTTTGGGGTTAAGAGTGGAGAGGATTACTGTATTAGGGAAAGACTACGCTGCTGAGATCTCAGCTGAGGAACTTTAATTTGATTCAAATGTCTAAGAAGGTTAGTTCTGGCAAAGACCTGGAAGCCATCCAAAAGCTCAGGAACACTTCTGAGTCACATACTGAACACTTGGACAAATATGGCCTGGTATCTCTGTGCAAATGAGCTCCTGCTGCCTTGAGATTAATAGGGCTGGCTATTAAACCACTGCTGACAGAAGTAGTTAGAAAAACCAGCAATGCTCTGGTTTTAAGCATTCTGTAAAGAACAACATTACCATTTGCACAAACCATAGAAATAATGCTTTCCATTTTTAAGCCAAAAACTCAGCATTCTTTATTTTTAGTTGTGAAACTGACATAAGGATTACAACAGGACTGTTTTCTTAGGTTGGATTTAAAAAAAAAAAAATCACTGAGGCTTCATTGTTCTGTGTTCTTAGCCTCCTATGGCTATTTCTTTTAAAACAAGTTTTAAAAGGTTCATATGTACATATGACTCTCTCAATTTCGAAAATTCAACATCTTGGAAAGATTACAGAAGTGGAAACTGACAGGCTCAGCCAGGTAAGCAAACTGTGAGGATCTTAAATTGCTACTCGGTTACATGTAGATGAGCCAGAGGAAGCAGCTGGGCTGGCTTACAATGTATATTACAGTAACTGCCATATCTTATAACCTGTAATTCACTTACATCTACATATCTACATGTAATATGTTCCTTTTAAAATTAATTTTATATTCATTAGCATTTAATATCATCCGTCATCTCTTTTTTGTGCGCAGTTTTGGCCGGGGCCGGGCTTGAATCCACCACCCCAGTATATGAGGCCAGCACCCTACTCCTTGAGCCACAGGCGCTGTCCTATCCATCATCTTTTATAAGCCAAAATTCAAGTCACATCATAAATTATGCACTGCCTTGTGACCCTGGTATCCCTGTATGCCTCTGACCTAACATTCTCCCCACTGGCCAGCCTCTGGACATTTTCCAGTGATCCTCCTGCCTTGCTTTGTTAAATCTAAATGAAGAATGTAGGGGTCAACATAAATCTAAGGGATTCTGGCTTCTTTGTAGGAAGGAATATTGGAGCCTAATATAAATAATACTGGAAAATGAACACAGCAGTCTCCTAGGAGGGGACACCCAAAGGACCAGAGTCCATTGTGTGAAGACAAGAAATCTGAGTAGTTTTTTCTACCTGGACCTTTTAAGCCTGAGCTGACACATTAAGTGTGAGCCAGGGGGTCATAGCAAATTGAAGATCCCTGCTGAATTATGTACTGGATAAATTTCTGATCACCTTCCTGAGAAAGCTGAAGGCCTGGAGGAAGACGGTGAGGTGCTAGGGGTCTTGGTGAGGGCCTTCATTCAAATGCTTTGGGAGAGGCCTCTGCCTTCATTCACGACTTCCCCCTCAAAACTAAAGTGCAGAGAAGTGAATCATCACGGGGATCCTGATCGAGGTCCCAAGACTGAGTGACAGCCAAGGATTTGATTGCAGATTTCATCCAGGATGAAAGATAAAACAAGATCTTCCTTAGAAAGAGAAATAAGGGAGGAGCACTAATGGACTCTGGTCTCACTGGGACATCTAATTTACTCTGAGCCACAGTAGGTGCAAAGAGAGAGATGCCCCAAGAAGCCCCCACTACAGTCTTTAAGATGAGGGGAGATGCCAATGATTCAACTCTGCAAGTCATTTTTTTTTTTTTTGTAGAGACAGAGTCTCACTTTTTCGCCCTCAGTAGAGTTCAGCAGAGTCACTCCAGCATCCTCCAACTCCTGGGCTTAGGCGATTCTTCTGCCTCAGCCTCCCAAGTAGCTGGGACTACAGGTGCCCGCCACAACGCCCGGCTATTTTTTGTTGCAGTCTGGCCGGGGCTGGGTTTGAATCCACCACCCTCGGTATATGGGGCCGGCGCCCTACTCACTGAGCCACAGGCGCCTCCCTCTGCAAGTCATTTTTTAAAAAGGATCAAAGGTCTTCGTGAGAAAGACTCATAAAGTTTATCTCTGGCACCCTAAGTTGGGTAAAGCCATGGACATGTAACAAGGGGGCAGGGAAACAAGGTGTGCAGAGAACGCTCATGGAGCCAGGAGGACACAGAGGCAGTATCACATGCCCAAACTGTGCCTGAGCTCAGCTGTCATTAGGGAGGAGCCAGCGCCCACAGGAGACATGGTTCAAGGGCAGACAGACTTCAGAGCTGAAGCTCTACAGGGAAGCGTCCATGAAGATAAGGAGAAGAGAGAAACCCCCAGAAAACTCACATTCTAATAATCATCACACGGTTCAAAACAAAATCTGTAAATTTTGTGAATAAATGTGCAAACATTGTTAGCCTAAAAATGTGCTTCATTTAATACCGAAGGATTACAAATTTAGAAGCTGAGTGTGGTGGCTTATACCTATAATCTTGGGAAGCAGGATGGGAAGATGACTTGAGGCCAAGAGTTTGAGACCAGCTGGGAAATACAGTGAGACTTTGTTTCTATAAAAAAAAATAATAATAACAATAATAATAAAATTAGCTAGGCATGGTGGTGCAATGCACCCACCTGCAGTCCCAGTTACTCAGGAGCCAGAGGCAGGAGGATCACTTGAGCCCAGGAATTTGAGATGTCACTGCACTCCAGCTTGGGAAACAGAGGGAGAGAGGAATGTAGGGGAGAGAGGGAAGAAGCTGAGGCAAGAGGATCGCCTGAGCCCAAGAGATTGAAGTTGCTGGGAGGTATGATGATGCCATAGCACTCTACCCAGGGTAGGACAGAAGAGAAGAGGGGAGGGAAGAGAGGAGGTACAGCTATATAGAAAAACAATCTGTTTTTCGCAAGCTAAGAAGTATATTTTATTTCATAATAAGGAGCTCTCACAAAGAGAATTTCATGGCACCACTTACCATCATTCACACAGTTGCAGAATCCACACTGATACCTTCTGCCGCCTTCAATGAACTGCATAAACGGGCACATGTAGGCCTTGCACCTGTTGCATCTGACTGGTCCATTCTCTCCATGATTTACCAAGAAAAGTGGAGTCTATAAAAAGGAAATAAAATTAAATTAATAGGTGAGTACAGGATTTCTAGGTATTATAACTTTAAAAAGTCTTCTAATGGCGCTCTGTAAGAAACTGTATACTTTCAGCATTTGCCCCGGGACAGTAAAGATGCTTTTCTTGATAACACATGAATTTATAGCAATAACATGGAGTCCGCAATACCCAAACAAAATTATTTTCGGTTTGCATCTCATTTACAAACATACAGCTATGTCTACATGCATGTGTATTCACCGGTACGTGTGTGGCAAGGGAAAGAACATAGAGTGATGGTAATAATGTTAACTGTGCTTATGTTAAAAACATCCTGGACACCTTGCATCATACATTTTGCTAAGTTTGTTCATAGACTATAAACAAAGAAGAGAGTTGGGTCTGATTTGCAAAGCTCTAGTTTGCATAGCAGTGTATTGTTTAGATAGTTCCCTCAAAGTATACAAGAAATTTCTTTGAAAATGCAACTATCTGAAAAAATATGCAGTAACGTTGACTTATTTAGGTAAGGAGGTCGATTCTGTGTTTTCTGTTACTTTATCAGATGACAAATGTTTCACTGAATACTCAAAGTGGCTGCTTATGCTTTGCCAGAACCGAAAATAAATCATTCCATTGCTTTCTTCTCATAAACACACGCAGAAACCATTATAGGTCTTTTACAGTTGGAAAGTAAAAACACTCCGCATTAGAAGTCTGCCTTGTTTTTCAACTCTTCTAGCTTTCAAAATAAAACCACAAAGGTTCTTCTTGTTTTTATAAATCTTCTTAAAGATAATATTTTTTAAGAAAGCCTGAGAATTGTAGAGTTTAGCATGTCAATTAAATTTTTCTTTAATGAAAAAGATATAAAGTGGACTGCTTTTCCAAGAAGGCCTGAAGAGCAGGAGGCAGGTGGGTGGGGTGGAGTCACCAGGCCAGTTTCTGCTCCAACCCTAATTAGAAAACCAAGATCTCCCTTTGTCCCTGCCCAGATGTTTAATGTGAAAACTGATGCCCTGTGGAGGTTTCAGAAATGAGTTGTGAGGTCTCAAAGCAGAAAAATACAGGTTTAGTTCAAGACGCAACAAAATCAGGGAAAGGATTTAAAAGGTAAAAAAAAAAAGCATTCTAAATCCTTCCGTCCTGCCTCTGCACTGCCCTCTTTCCCTCCTCTTGCCTCAAGGAAGCCAGAGGATGGATTGAATTTTCTTGCTTACATTCTCTCTTGTGATCCACAACACGGGGACAGCTCTGGTGGTGCCCTGTAGGGCTGTGACGGGGATTAGATGAGTAATACAAGTGCAGTACAGAGCACTGTGTCTGCACAAAACAGCTGTAACATCATTTTTGTCCAGAACAACCTGTCCTCTCTCAAAACCACTCAGCTCAGGACAGAGTTATCTTTCATACAAGAGTTATAGCTGGATGAGCATGAGATAGGCTTCAGTTCCCAAAGGCTAACTTGTCGATTACTGTAAAATGTTATTGCAAAAGTGATCCAGATCTAGAAGATAAAGAATCTGCTGTCCACCTTTCAGAAGATTCTGATACAATCTAGAGGTTAAAAGTTGAGAGTCACAGTGGATTTTTAAAACATGCAAGAAACTTGGTTTAAATATATATTCACACACATGAATTTATGTATTGATGTATACAATGCTCTTTTATACAAACCGTTAGTTTGAAAGGCATAAAGTGACAAATGTTTATTCTCTTTAGCTGTAATAAGAAGGAACAAGAGGGAAGCAAAAATGTGAAGGTACAAAGTAGAGACTCTTCAGACAACGAAAGGAGCTAGAGATTTAAGAAGTGAAAGACAACCCAAAATGTACTGATCAGGTAGCTTCTTTCGGATCAAAAATGCAATAATCAATCTTGCCTCTGGTTACTGTTCTGTTCTCAACTTCAACCTCTGAGATCAAGAGATGCTGTTAGAAGTTAAAATAGGAGGAATTCTGCAATTTGCATTCACTCATCCTAGTTTACTTTTCTCATCCTTTTATTTTCAAATAGTTCAAAACACTATAATGAATTCCTTGAGAGGCTTTAGAAACAGAACACGATGCAATTATTTTCTATACAAGCAAGGCATAATGGAAGAAATCTGACATTATCACTGATATGACTTGCTCAAAGGCAGGCCTAGCCTAAAATTACTGTAAAAATGTCAGCAACTAACACCTCAGCATTCCAGTCCTGGCAAATTCAAACTTGCAGACCTGAAAAATGAATGTCTAGCAATAAATTAGAGTCAAGTCATATCTGTATTTAGGCTATTAAATACACTTACAAGGTCCCCCCTCCCCCAATTCTTACTCTTTTGGAAACCAGATGATGGATAGGTAAGTAAGGACTTCAGACAATAGAAGTGACAGTAAAGAATGTTAAAAGCTTTTTAACTGTTTACATTTTATTTTCAGGCAACTGGGCAAGGGGTTCTAAATTACGCTGTCTTCTTCCATCTCTCCCAGGCCTTGCTGAAAATCATCAGATTTTCCTTTGCTCTCTCCAGATGTCCACTTATCTACAGGAGTGTACAGGAGCTCATAAATAGCTAATCTCACTTGTCCTCTGGGTTAAGGCCTAGTGTGTACAGCTTT
>NW_003852559.1:2226792-2256792 GCF_000181295.1 Otolemur garnettii | reverse complement strand
GAACCTGTGATGAACAACCTACCCTCTAAAAATGTTAACCATTCAGACTATTAGGCATGCTGGAGGATGAGCAGAGTCAGATTCCCAGGGGATTAGGCCCAGAAGCTAAAATGAAAAGAGTCCATGTCAACCGGACTTAGTAAGGACATTTCCATGTGAAAGAGAAAGGAGAAGCCGCTTGCATGTCTTTTCCATTTTTAGTTTTACCATATATGACATTTAATCAGCCTGTGTGGCAGAAAAAGTACAGGTCAATAGGCTACTTACCATATAAATGTTTTTTAGAGAGAAATACTACTTTGCTAGACTTTTAAAAATAACAAGTGTGAGATAAAGGAATAGTTTCTGAATGCTTTTTCAAAATCTTCTTCTGTATCTTCTAAAAAGAAACTTGATAATACGACTGAATGCATTGCATTAATTTTACGACTATATTTATATTTTCCAAGAATGTTTTCAGTAGGCTCTTCTTAACCTAACGCTTGGTATTGCTGTGTTTCCAGAAAATGATCCTCTTGTTAAACTGAGTGTCAATGGCATTTGAGAGATAATTTTCAATTTTCCTCTTCAACAACACTACTACAGAGTCTATTTGTTCTGTTGTAGGTGTATTTAGGACTTATATAATACCAGCTTTGGACATCTTTTTAATTTGGTAGTTTTTTGGTTTGGGTTTTTTTCAGCATTGAAAAATTGTAAAGAATTTTACCGACTCAGACTTTTCATAATGAATATGAGATCATAACTATTATTTGTATGATGACTTATAGCTGTAAACTAATTTTACTTTTCAGAACCACTGCTAGGTTCTCAAACTCATGACTCTCAGGGCCGGTATGTTTACTACTGTCTCCCACAGCACCATACCCCAGACAGTGGTCCGTCAAAAGGTTTTGAGTGCACAAGCAGAATGTCAATCAGGTACCTGCAAGGACACTGTCTACAAGCTCAGGGAAACCTGTGACAGGTGCTACCACAAAAGGCCCAAGTAAAAGAGGAAATCACTTGTTGGAAGACAGTCAATGAAGGCTTTCTTCAAGGAAGAGGATGGGCAGCTGTGAGGAATTCCATGTCCACTGTCAGAGAGAAGCAGGGATGCATTTCAGTCAGTGCATCCTTTTCTTAGCACAGGAAAAAAAGTCTAAGGGTATGTTGGTGGTGACCGGCTAGTAGTCTAGTAGAACTGCAATGAAGGGTGACAAAGAGTAAGGTTGGGGTGATTTTATGGAAAGCCTTAAAGCCAGGTAGCACAGTCGCATGCTGACTCAGTAGGTGTAAGACAGAACACACACACAAACAGACGCACGATACTATCTCAAATCCGTTGTTACTATGTGGTAATAATTCTGACAGATGACAGTTAAAGAGATTTCACTATTCCCTAAAATGACATCTTTGGAAAAATGGTACATTTGATAAAGGTTTTGACACCTGCCTATAAATTAATAAATTCTACCACAGGTTACAATTACTCTGAGAAGTTTTTAGAATTTTTGTTTGTTTCATCATCTTCTATATTTTACTCAATTATAAAACTCTTGAGTTTATCTTTTAAATAAACTCAAAAGATTTTTGAATGTGATGAACCAATTTCTTTCTAAATTAAACTTCTAACTAAAAACTTCACTCCTTAACAGCTTCATGTTCATTGTTGATCCCAAGAGCCTACAGAGCAAATGCTCCGTAAATATTTGAGTGGATGAGAGGGAAAGGAGAGAGAAAAAGAGGGAAGAAAAAAACAGTAGGAAGAAAAGAAAATAGAGAAAGAGAGAGAGGTGGAGTTGAGGCTGCCAGTTCTTTTATCACCGCCAATCTGGGTGTGATAAAACATAATATGCTAAGTTCAGCCTAAAATATGCACAAATAACTAAAGAGGAGACTCTTGGAACAGTCAAGATTGTCTTCAAGCAAACACAGCTGTGACCCTGCTACCCTAGCCCTCTAATGCCAGGAGGGCTTTTTGGTGGGAAGGTCACATCAGACTCCACACTGGAGTCTGACAGAGTTCTCCTGGAGAGCGGGCATCCACAATTTCAAAAGGGAAAATAAATACCAGCGCAGTTGAGAGAGCAACTTAATATCACTTTTCCGGAATGGCAATCCTAGTTCATGACCAAACTACAAATGGTAGGTAATAACTTTTAAGCAAAAAATGGTCTGTTTGAATTGGGTTATGCTGACACAGTCCTTCAAGTTATAGGCATATTTGTAAAGATCAGCATTATTTTTCTTGCTGGAACAGAAGTTTGAAGCTTTTGAGTCAGACATTCCCTCTCAAAGAACAATGACATTCAGGAACTCTACAATTAAGCAACATTCCCCACATTTCTTATAATCCTTGACCTATTACAATTCTTTTTTGTTGTTGTTGTTGTTGAGACAGAATTCTACCCTATACCCTGAGCAGAGGCAATGGCATTGCAGCTCACTGCAACCTCAGACTCAGGCTGTAGGCATCCTGCCGCCTCAGCCTCTGAAACCACTGGGATTACAGGCGCTTACCAAGGTGCTTGGCTGGGTTTTTCAATTTTTTTCATGAGTTGGGGTCTCACTCTTGCTCAGACAAGCCTTGGACTCCTGAGCTCAAGCAATCCTCCCATCTCAGCCTTCCACAGTGCTGGGATTACAGGTGTGACATAATTTATCTTTTAGCTCTATGAGAGAATTATATTTTGTTGTCTAATTACAGGCACTTCCAGAAGACATACTTAATTGCTATAACAATGCACAATGTTCTACAGATGATAAAAATATATTTTAGGCTTAAAACCCCTCTGAATCAAGCGTGTTTCCTTGACAGCAGAAAAACTGGCAGCTTTCTGTTCTTTAAAGTAAGTTGTAAAATATTCTACTTTAAAGATGAGGGGCTAAAAATAATGCCAGAATTACAAGTTAGGCCAAGTATTCCTTCCATTGTCTCATTTCTTTACAAGGCCATGAAAATACCTTCAAGAGATTTTCTTTAAGTAAGGATCTGTATTTAAATAATATCATCTCAATGAGGTGTGCCCTGACCCCGCTATTTACTTATTCATTTATTTATTTTATTTTTTGAGACAAGAGTCTCACTCTGTCACCCACACTAGAGTGCCATGGCCTCAGTCTACCCCACAGCAACCTCAAAATACTAAGCTCAAGCAATCCTCCTGCCTCAGCCTCCCAAGTAGCTGGGACTATAGGCACTGACCACAACACCTAGCTAATTTTTCTATTTTTAGGAGAGACAAGGTCCCTCCCCTTCTCAGACTGGTCTCCTGATTTCTACTGATCCTCCCACCCTGGCCTCTCACAGTGCGAGGGTTACAGGTGTGAGCCATAGTACCCATGCAGATCCCCTGATTTAATCCAAAGCCTGCACTCCACCCACTCCCAGATAACTGTCATTCCCTCCTCTGCTCTGTTTTTTCTTCTTCCATTACAGAAGATAATCCTTTTATCAGGTTCATTGTCTTACTTTTTCTCTTAGGATATAAGCTCCTATGAGGGCAGAGATCTCTGCTAGCTGTGTCCACTGGCATATGGCAAGTACTGAGAAGGGTATCTGGTACATACTGGGGCAACAAAAATACTCACTGAATTGAATGGATGGCTAGTCTTAAATCTTTTTTGAAGTCAGGTGGAATAAAAAGATTAACAGTCTTTTGGATACTACTCACAGACTATTACAAAAGATAATAATGTATTATGTATTATCCAGATTACAGTGTAAGAGATAAATTGCTTAAATCCTAGGAATGGTTATATAATTATAAAACTGTTCCTGCAAAGAAGTTTAACAGAACTCCAACTACCATTTTTGTTTTCAGAGTAGACACCTACAGAAGCTATATATTTATCCAGATACTTCTGGAACTTTTTCTATAAAAGAAAAAAAAAGTTTCCAGAGTGGGAAAAAATATATAGGATTCTCAGAGTTCAATCTGTTATCAATGTAAACACTGGTGATTAACCGTCCCTAGTGCACTGGGCCACTTCCAGGGATACAGTGAATCATCTCATAAGTTAATTTGATTTGGACAAACAGCCAAAAATCATTCTGAGGAGAAAGTTTTTCAAAATAGGGTTTTTAAAAGTTTGGGAAAAAATGTAATGTTAAAAATGTGTAACCAGTCAAAAGCATCTAGAGAAATACGTTTATATATCTAATACATACTTCATATATTTATTATATATCAGTAACAAACTAAGGGAGAACATGAATTCTTAATTCAGTAGATAATAAAATTTATAAATATGTGTTAATACCCATTTTCTGTCTTTTTCCGGGAAGAAAGATGTAATGTAGACAAAATTATGTTTAAGGTATTTAGGTAAAGAATTTCTAAAATAGTAGAGGGCAGTAACGTATGAGAGGCAGCAAACCAAAAGAAACTTAAATCTTGTTCCTAAGTAGATTGTGATATACTCCCACTTCCAGTTTAAGATTAAGGCCTTTGTGGTAGATGAGTTCCAGGATGTCTACAAACACTAGATTTATAACTATGGCTCTTCTGTTTTGCCTGTATTTTGCAGAAATAGTGTTTAAGAAAGTTAATGATGGTCATGCTGTTCCAATGAGTGAATAATACTGTAAAGTTTTTCATCTTCATTTTTCACATGTATTGCTCATATATTCTCTCCTCCTCCAAAAAGGCGCACGTGTGCAAGCACACACACACACACACACAAATAGTATACCTTGACAGAGTGAGATGATGTTGAAAAAAACATTGGCGAGGAAGTGAATAAAAGTAAAACTTAAGCTAAACTTACAAGGAATTTTACTGTCCAATAAATTCCTTAAGCCACTGTTATTCCAGTCAGCAAAGCTGACTTTATCTGCCAGGCATACTAAAAGCAGAATACAGTCTGACTTTAGAAGCTAAGCAGGTGAGACCTGGTGTTGAGACCATCCCACCCTGAACACATCCCACATAATTGGGATGTGGCTATTTTTTTATAAGAACATATGTGCTGAAAATAATAAACTTACATTGGAAACTTGAGTAAATGGCAGATGACGGCATAAAGAGATGACTTACATACAGGATCCTGGCCTTAGTTTGGCTTCTAGATGGGCAGTTCCTTTCCTAAATTACTTTGTAATTCTTTCAGGATCAAATACAGCATTTGTACACAAGGTCAATAAATGTTCGAGTACAGATCTCTATGGTGAAAAACCTTATCAAATCACTTGGCCTCAGATTCTTGTAAACTACAATATATACAAATGACATTATGTGATGAAAATAGCATATTTAAGTATTATTTAGCAAAAAATGTTCCAGGCACTGTTTTAGGTCCTGGGAATGTATGGGCAAGAAAAATCAGACATGGGCCCTACTGTCATGCAACCCAGTAGAAGAAAGACATTAATCTGATACACACATATAAAACTGCAAAGTACAGGGTGTAAGGAAAGCTACGAGGGAGCCCATGGATGGGGCAGGCACCCTGGAAAGCTCTCCTCAGGGAGTGACTGAAAGGATGGGGGGGGGGGATTGAGAGGAAATTATTCCAGCAAATACCCATGAAAAAACAAAGACTGCACAACTATTCATGGCAGGTACTTATAATCAAATAATAAAAACAGAGAAAATAGTGATACAATATCTAATGTTAGATACCATGCAACATCCCTTTAAAATGTGAATGAGTGACTCTCGTTCCTCACGCACATGTGGATATAAATTGTGGAATCTGTCTCAGTCTCCTCCTTCTTATCCTATATTATATATGTAGCTAGAATCACTGAAGGGATTCGATTATTTTCCTCTTAAATGTACACAATTCAGGTAAATATGCTTCCTGAAGTTCTCCAACTTCTCTTCCTTGTACATACATAGCAGACAGTCAAACTCAATGATTATTCAATTAGAATAAAAGTTTCCGTGGCGAAATTTAATACTGTGTAGTAAGTGATAAAGATGACAGGGCTAACCAGCTTATCCTCTTTTTAAATAACTACCGGGGTGTTATCAGAATTTTATTGGTGGCAGAAATGAGGCTCAAAAGCATGACACAAGTTTTTCAAAGTCACACTGCTAAAAGTAATAGAATGAAGTTATATAAATAACTCTACTGACCCCAAGCTTCTGCCCTTATCACTGTACTTATAACAATGCTCTAATTCCTGACAACCACTTCAAAAATAATTCGTGCTTTAGCCAAACTTGGGTGTCAGTTTCAAACATTTTAAGAAACAAACATTTCAAAGTTTAGGTCGAGTTTTCTTTTGCTATCTTCTTTCCCTTCTTCTTTCCTTCCTTCATAAAAACAGAATTTTGCTTATTAATTCTTTTTGCCTCTTTTATTTAGTAAAAACTTGGTCCCTATGAAACTTAAAGTATTTGGCTTCGTCTTACTTGATGACCAGGGGACACATAAGTTGCATGCACTGTAAACCCTTGTATTATTAATGTTTGACTCAAGTTAGGATCATGAGGTAAGATACAGGTGGCATATTTCATTGACTCTAAAATCCCATCAGTTCTAAGAGACACTGAAGCTTTCAAACTGAACATGATACAGTGCTAGGAAGTTTTTGTCAATAAGACATGTTCCTATTTTAGAAATGTGAACATGTGAGAAAACGTGGGTCTTAGAATCGACAGAAATGATAGTAAGAAGGCTTTAAAACATTCCTCTTTGGGGTGGCTTCTCACTCATCTCCCCGTTCCACATGCAAGGTGTCCGGTGTGGGTCCCAGTGGCCTGCAACCACCAGGGCCCAGAGGTCACAAAATCTACACCCTATTTGCAGAAAAGTAAAGCACAGCAGACCATTAAATTCTTGTTTCTCCTGAAGTTAATCTCCACTTAAAAATTAAGATTTATACGAATAATTTTGTGATTGATAAAATAAGCTTGGTGCATTTAGCTTCTAAAATATAACTTAAAACAGAATTCTAATGACCTTTGCCCTGACAAGTGTGACTCTCCCCGTGTCTGGGTGCAGTGCTATACACAGTTCTGAAAGGGTATAACATTCTGTTCTTCAGCTGCCCAACTTTCTCATAGCACTATGTAAACAGCGACCAAAAACCTTAAGGGAAGAGATTCCTTTCTAAAGTAACTTTATACAAAAAAGTATTTCAAATGTTATATTCATCATTCTTCTCTACTTGAGTACATGTATTTTAAATTTCTGAGTTTTTATGTTTATGCTTTAAAAATATAGCATTAAAGCAGACAAGATTACACTGCTCACCTTAAAGAATAAATGCTGGCTTTTAAAGCTCTCACTTAAAATTAATTGAAGTTATAAGTCTTCTTAAAGTCCTCTAGAGTCGGCTCGGCGCCTATAGCTCAACCGGCTAAGGCGCCAGCCACATACACCTAAGGTGGCGGGTTCGAATCCCCAGCCCGGACCCGCCAAAAACAACAATGACGGCTGCAACCAAAAAATAGCCGGGCGTTGTGGCGGGCGCCTGTGGTCCCAGCTACTTGGGAGGCAGAGGCAGGAGACTCGCTTGAGCTCAGGAGTTGGAGGTTACTGTGAGCTGTAATGCCATGGCACTCTACCCAGGGGGACAGCTTGAGGCTCTGTCTCAAAAAAAAAAAAAAAAAAAGTCCTCTAGAGTCATGGTATTATGCAGCAATCAGTCTAATCTCAGCGCAGAGAGATTTAATTTAGCATTAACCTAGCTAAATTTGGGCTACATGTAAAAATGCATAGTCACAATCTTCATATGTTCTTTTTAAATAATACACTATGGACTTATTCTAAAAGCATAATACAATTGAAATCACTTTCAGCTGGGCTGTGCAATTCGTTCACATAAATTTCTAGCAACATGTAAGATTTCATAAACAAATGGTAATTCATGTTGAATGCTCAGTAATGACCTGAAAAGTAACACAAACACCATCAGCCTTCTAGATTTATAGGATATTCTCCCTTTTGAAAATGGAGACCCAAGGTCACAACACAAGGCACAGCAGAGATCTGAAATTACTTCTTGGCTCCTAATCCAGTATTTCCCCATTTAGTTACGGTATATTGTGCTTCAAAGAATGTAGTCAATTCTTATTGGTTCCTAACATGTATTCATCAAAAATTCTAATTATTTTATTGTTCTACCCTTTATAATGAAATAGAACCTCTCTCTTTGATACCGTAGAAGAGACGGTATTATAATATTTTAAAGATTTTCATCCTTTTTTAAAAATTTTAATACCGTGTAAGAGACCAAACTGAGCTGTTTCTAGCAATGATAAAAAATACATCACTCATGTCTCTAATGACTTTTTTTCTTTACTCACAAAGTTTGCTAAAGAGGTAATAGGACCATAAGAGAAGTTTGTAGTCATTTAGAAGTATGAAAATATCCAAAGTAGGATGAAAACTTTTACTTCATTGGCAACGTGTTTGTCAATAGACCTAACTGCTGCCCAGGGACAGCATGACACACCAGTGTTCCAGCACACTAAGATAGTAATTTAGAGGCCTAAAGTACCTACACATCAGACACCATGCTGTGCTTTGGTTTATTTTTGTCTGTTTTATGTCTATTCAACCCTGAGGAGAGTCCATTTATTCACCTAAGACCCCTATTCTACGTCCCGTCCACTGAAGAAATCTCAGAGGTGTCCGTCTTCAAGGAGTACAAAGCAGCAGCCTGAAGCCAAAATCTAAATCGGACATTTCAAGATAAATCATGAGCTCGCAGGAGGAGGAAGAGGCCCATCGCTAAAACTATAGCTGGCAGGAAAAAGAAGTTCTCTTTAACAAGCTTGTTTGCAGCCAGATGGATTTAAAAAACTTAGAATTTGAAATATTGAGTTCCAGCAGTAACACTTATTAGCTATAGAATGTTGATAGCCCCAGAACCTGTGAACTGCATCATCTATCACAGTGGGATAACGCCTTCTTCACAAGCTGCTATCTTCCTAAAAGAAGAATGACACCCTGCCATCGTGACATAAACTGCTACAGGGAAGTACGATTTTTTTCTTTGATATACTAAACAGCAGTAGAAATGTTGCCAAGATGATGCCAACTCATGGAAGCAACACTGGCGGAGAAGTCAAGAGCATGCCCAGCAATGCCTTCCGCAGGTGATACATGGGAAGCCTATTCCGTGTTGAGTTTATTCTCTGACAGGTTTTCCCTTTTTGTTAACCTCATCATCAGTTGACATCTATTCCTTTTTCATCTCTCCAATGTCACCTTCTCCTTATCTATGGAACCTATCAGAATATGAACAATTATTAAGAGAAAGAATTTAAACAGTATTTAAAACAGGACAAGTGTTCTTATTTATTGAGTTATAACTCACGTAAACTCTTCCATGAAACTCTGCTCCCTATAAACAATGAGATGATCCCCATCAAAGCCTTTTCCACATTGTACAAGTATTAGCTACGTACCTGAAAATTTGCAGCTTGACTTTCTGTAAGTCCTACTCAAGAATAACTGGTCTCGTTTTGCTCCAAATCTCCAAAGTGTAGCTGAGTAAGTAGTGGACTAAAAATCCACTGAAATTTAGTCTTCTAAAAAAGTTTATCCTTGCCAATTCAATAAGCAAGGAAATTACTTTAACTATTATATGTTTATAATCTAAAATTATACACAGACACTGCTGAGTCTAGTCACAAATGGAGTAAAATCTTCTACCATCTTGTTTACAGGTGAAATTACTTAATTGCATGTATAATTATATGCATGCAATGTCCAAAAATGTAAAGATTTCCTATTCTAGAGAAACGAAATGCAAAATTAAACTAGTTCAAATATTAAATCCTTTACACTGGACTTTTTGTACTGTTTTTACTTCAGTTCTTAAAATAATGTGTCTGGTATCATCAAAATCGAAAGAGAGTTTACTAAACAAAAAAGCTTACAATATAACCAATTGCTTTTGCTAAGTAAATACCTCATAGCTAATTGTATTGAATGTGGGGATGGGTTTCACTTAAAGCACACCAAAAAATTTATGGTCTGGAATATGAACTGTTAAACAATGAGGACATAGCTATGCCCTGGAAATTCCATACATCTCCAAAGCAAATGTTCCCAGGGAACATTCTCTGATCAAACCAGCGTTTGGTTTATTTTTAAAAGCCGTTGCTAACACAATCCCATGCTTAAACAGGTTGGAACCTGTCAAACAATGACATCAACTTGAAAAAAACTACTAAATACAATCTTTTGGTAGATGGCAAAAGCAGGATATCTTTAAGGGAAATTTTTAAAATTGAAGTAATGATGGCAATATTATCCAGATAAGCAATCAAATCCCAAAATTTTACTAACCTAAAAATAAGGCATTTATTATATAGAAAAACAATTAAAAATGTGTTTCAAACCGGTTTGATGAAAGCATTTCAAATAGTATGTAAAACCAGCACATTGTACCCCATGATTGCATTAATATACATGGCTATGATTTAAAATAAATGTGTTTCACATGTAGAATAACACTATTCATGTAATTCATCCATCTTTAGAAACAATAGTTTAAATAAAACTTACTATTTCCCTGATTGTCAGTTACAGTTATCTGAAAAAGCATGTCCCTCATTTTCTATTATTGCTTATTCTAATTGTTCCATTTTTGGTGTTTGGTTGGAGCAGTTAAATAAATGACAGTGCTATTTATTGCTATGTGGAAGAATGAACAGGTTTAGAGCACATAGATCAAAAGGACACTTTTAGAACATGTTACGTTTGTAGTTTTTATGAGATACCCAAGGAGAGAAATTTCATAGAGGTATTTGCTTCTGTGAATATGAAGCCGAAGACATAGAATGAATGAATGAATTAATTAATTAATGAAAGACAGAGTAACAACATAGCAACTTAGAGTTAAGGACTCCGGTGTCAAACTGCCAGAGTTTGAATCCCAGTTCTGCTATGTAGTCGCTGTTGACTTGAACAAGTTATCTAACAGAGTAATCACTCACAGGATTCTCCCCATACCCATGTATTTGAAAATAAACATTTCTCTTATTTAAAAAAAAAAGTTATTTAACACCGTGCCTCAGTTTCCTTATATTCGAAATGCGGGTAACAAATAGGTTGATGTAAGGATTAAGTAAATAAGCAAATATTTTCAAACTTGTAAGTGGGCTCATTAAGTCATTAATTTTGACTTATTATTCTCATCGGTACTAGAACTGCTGTTACAGATAATATTATTGTCTTTGGAGGGCGTAAGCAGTCTACAGAGAGAAGATCCCAAGTATAAGACCTGATTAACTCTAAAATTAGAGGTCAGGAAAACAACAAAGGGAACTAAAATGTTCCCCACCTACAATGTAGAGAAAACATACCCTGATGGTGTCATGGAAACCACAAAGGACAAATCAGTCAGGAAGGCCCATTTACTTGATAGTTTATGAACTTTTTTGTTTTGAGACAGAATCTTCACTATGTCATCCTTGGTAGAGTGCTGTAGCATCATAGCTCACAGCAACCTCCAACTCTTGGGCTTAAGCGATTCTCTTGCTTCAGCCTCCCAAGTAGCTGGGACTACAGGCGCCTGCTGCAACATCCACCTATTTTTTTGGTTGTAGTTGTCATTGTTGTTTGGCAGGCCTGGGCTGGATTCAAACCCACCAGCTCCAGTGTATGTGGCTGGTGCCCTAGCCGCTGAGCTACAGATGCCGAGCTGATAGTATGTGAACTTTAATCCAGCTAGTGTGTAACATGCAGCAGCAATGTGTTTTCCTGATGACAGTGGCTCTTCCAACTGTAAGTCCAGTTTAAGACATTTTTTGAGTGCATGCCCCTATGGAACTTCTTCTGGTGTTTTAGGGTCCTTCTCATGCTTTTTAATTAATTTATTTTTAGAGATGGGGTCTCACTATGTTGTCCAGTTTGGTCTTAAATTCCTGGACTCAAGTAATCTTCCCACTTTCACCTCTCAAAGTGCTAGAATTACAGGTATGAGTTGCACATTCAGTTTCACAGTCCTTTTTTTATTTTTAAGCTCTAAGTATAATTCAACAAATAAAAGTATGCCTTTAAATAGAAAATGTCTTCATTCAAACTTAGGGACACTGTCCCATTAAGGACAGCAATTCTTCTTAAATATAGTACATGGCAGAGTGCTTCTCTCTTAAAGGTCTAAGGAAAAAGAAAGGTCTTTTTGCAGAGCGATCTTGAAGAGAGAAAATAGTACTGTCAAAATGCATTTACACGGTCTGTATGCTGAGTCTCCAGCAACATTAAGACAATAGAGTGTGTTATTTTTATAAGTAGAGCTTCTCCCTAAGTCAGATTCCAAAAATAAACTACCACTCTAACCTCATCTGTTTATGACTTTGGAAAGCACAGAAATGAAAATGCAGCACACATTTGCACTGAAAAAGAGATCTTGTGCTGGGGGAGGGGTAGTATTTGACTCAAGCAAACAACTTTGGAAAATAGAGACCATATCCACATCCATATACACATGAAATATGTATCTACATTTTTAGAAGAGCCTTGGACTAATGTTTGGAAGATTTTTATCAATCAAAAGACAAAATATCAGTTTTTATTTTCCAAAAGGTTTTACTGAATAATGTCATAATACTAAGGTGATAACAAGAGGAAAGTTACGGAGTCTATTAATAGTCTCCACTGCTGCACGCATGTGTGACCCCAGTCTACCTTCTCATAAGATATCCATGAGATAGATTTTTATTTCAGTTTTTATGCTTTTAAGCCAAATGTGCAGCAGTGGAAACTATTAATCTTGCTTTGCCTGGTTATTTTCATGCAAACGCACACCGTGAGCAAGGCGCACCACAAACTGGCTGTTCAGGGCAGAAATCCCAAGTATCCACAGTGTGAATGAATGCACAATAAAGTTGCTGCCTCAATATTTTTTTATTTATAGATTCTACAGGTTTCTTTCAAAGTACAAATGTTACCTTCTCCTGACTATGGAAACAATGAAAGATGACTACAGGAAGGCTCAGACAGCAGAGGAATGAGCAAAGTAGAGGGCACAGGTTTGTAGCAACCCCCTCCCTCCAAGAGAAGCTGCACCACTGGTTCTTCTAGGTACGTTTACGGCAACACATTTTCTTGGTTTTAGGACTCATAGAAGTTTCACATTTTTGAAATCTGTATGCATCTCAAAATTGATTTGGTATACACAGTTATAATAATGTTTCACTGATTAATACACGTATTTTGCTACCCAGAGATTTTAAACAATGAGGCAATTCTAATGGTACTAATATGTATGAGTGCCAGACATATTAGTTAAGAAAAGTACAGAACCGTATCTTTGCTGTGCTATAAAATACGTATGTATTTTTTTAAAGAATGGACCATTATATGATGGTAGATACGTATTTTATTTCTAGAAGGAAACACGAAGATCCTATAAGGGGAGTCTGAAAGGGGGAGGTAGCAAAAGTAGGAACGTAGCTGTTTTTTATTGTATGCCCTTTTCATTTTGGAATGCTTGCTTTATTTACATGAAAGTACAATAATTGACTCTTTAAAAAAGTGAAGACCAATACTATGTGTTATTATGTATACCTGCATATGAAGTCACATATAAAAACACTTGGAGGGTACCTATAAAATTCTTTATAATGTTTGCTCCTAGAGAGAAAGGGTTAAAAGGGATGGGCCAGATTGTAGGTGACTTGATATACTGCCATAAAGTTTGGTAACATATTCTTTAACAATTACCATAAACGAATATGCCAAAATAATAACACTTGTTAATGATAGGCTGTGTGTACATGAGTATTATACTATTTGCTGTATTCTTCTGAAATTTTCTTCAAGGAATAAAATTTGTTATTGATTTATTTAATTTTTTTTTTTTTTTTACTTTTTAATAGACAGAGTCTTGCTCTATTGCCTAGACTAGAGTGCAGTTTTGTGACCATAGCTTACTGTAACTTCAACCTCCTGGGCTCAAGTGATCCTCCTGCCTCAGCTCCCCAAGTAGTTAGGACTACAGGCACACACAATTATGCCCAGCTAATTTTTTAAATTATTTTTTATAGAGGTGCCGTCTGACTATATTGGCCAGGCTGGTCCCTAACTCTTGGCCTCAAGTGATCCTCCTGCCTCCACCTCCAAAAGTGCTAGGATTACAGGCATGAGCCAACAAATTTGGCTTAAAAGCTTAAAAACTGAAATAAAAACATATCTCATGGATACTACTACTACATACTGATAATATTTGCTAAAATTAAAAAGCTAAAACATCAAATGCCAGAGATTATGGAGAGTAGAACTCTGATACAACGTTGGAAGGATTATAAAATGGTACAATCAATCACTTTGGAAAATAATCTGCCAGTTTCTTATAAAACTAAAAAGTATGTACCCTACAAGCCAGAAAGCTATTCACAGGTACTAACCCAGCAATAATGAATATGTGTCCAAGGGAAGACTTGTACGAGAGAGGGACAGAGCAAGATGGCCACTGGAATCCTCTAGCAGTGATCTCACCTCATGAGCAACAATTTCAATAACTATCTATGCAAATAAGCATCTTCAGGAGAACCCAAAATTGGTGAGTAATATTTCTACCTGGTTTAATATTGTATTAAGGATAGCCCACTGAAGAGGGCAGGAAAGAAAATCTTGCCTTGCCTGCACCCCCTCCACATCTCCCAGCAGGGCCCCACCAGCACATGCAGTGCAGAAAGAATCTGAGTCCCCTGGGGAGGGAGAGTGAAGTGACGATGGGACTTTGCAGTGAAACTCAGGGCTTCTCTGGGACAGGGAAACACAGCATATGGCAGAATTCTTCTGGTGCTCATGAGGAGCATTTACATCAGCCCGGTCAGAGGAAAATTATCTACCCCCAAAACTGTCCAGCCCAACCACTAGCTGACAAAAAGCAACATAGGGTCTGGACTAAATTCATTGGTCACTCAGGCCACAGAGGCTATAGTCCTTGGGCAGTTACTGCAGCTGTGCTAGCTCCCAGCCAGTAGACACAGGGGGCCTGTCACCCAGTGGCATATGAACAGGTGCAACCAAGCTAGTGCCAGTGTCACCCTCTCCTAACTGTAGCCCCCTTGGTTCAGAGAGAATCCTCCTCCACTGGGAAAGGAAAGGGAAAAGTTCAGAGGACTGTATTTTTCAACTTGGGTACCAGTTGGCTACCATAAGGTACCAAGCAGGTAACTGAAGCCTCGGAGTCCAGACCTTGACTTCCAGATGGCATTTCTGGATCCAGCATGGGCCAGAAGGAAAGATGCCACCCTGAAGGGAAGAACTCAGTCCTGGTAGGATTTGCCACCGACTGACTAAACAGCTGTTGGGCTTTGAATAAATATCACAGGCAGTCAAGCAATAGTCACTATGGGCTTGGGTGAAACAAGGTTGGCTTCAGGCATGACCTGGTGCCAGAGGCCAGGAGAGAGTGCCCATGTCACTCTCCCCAACTCCAGCAGCCTAGCACAGAGAGGGAAAGAGAGTGAGAGACTCACGGTGACCCAGGGAATTCTCCTGTATCTTACCCAAGTCCACAAAGGCAGTACCACCTGAAGTCTGCAGGAGTCACAGCATTTCTGGGCTTGGGGCACTGGAACCCCTAGTGCAGATTCAGCTGCAATAGCCAAAGACCTAAATCACTACACTCAATTCCCCTTGAATACTTGGAAAGCCTTCTTAAGAAGGATGGTTCAAACAAGCTGAAACCATGAAGATTAAAGTAAATACGTAACTCTACAATGGCCAGAAATCAATGAACATACACAAGTATAAAGACCATCCAGGAAGACACGACCTCACCACATGAACTGAGTAAGGTGCCAGTGACCAATCCTGGAGTGATGGACATAGGTGACTGCTCAGACAAAGAACTCAAAATAGCTGTCCTATAGAAACTCAAAGATCCTCAAGACAACACAGAGAAGGAAATCAGAAGCCTACCAGAGAGATTTAACAAAATGATTGAAATAATATAAAAAAAAAAAAGTCAAGCAGAAATTTTAGAGCTTAAGAATTCAGTTGACAAACTGAGAAATGCATCAATCCCCCAACAGCAGGACTGAATAAGCAGAAGAAAGAACTAGTGACCTTGAAGACAGGCTATGTGAAAAGAGAAGAAAGAGAGAAAGAAGAAGAAAACGAAGAATGAAGCATGCCTATAAGATCTAGAAAACAGCCTCAAAATCTAAGAGTAATTGGCCTTAGGAGGTAGAGAGATTTGGGTAGGAAGTTTATTTAAAGGAATAATAAGACAGAACTTTCCAAACCTAAAGAAAGATATAAAAAACCACATATAAGAAAGTCATAGAATACGAAACATTTAATCCAAACAGGACCACCCCAAGACATTTAACAATCAAACTCCCAAAGGTCACACATAAAGAAAAGGTCTAAAGGAAAGCAAGAAAAAAGAATAAAAGAACATTAAAGGACCTCCAGTAAGTCTGGCAGCAAACTTCTCAGTGGAAACCCTATAGGCCAGGAAAGAGTGGCGTGAATTATCAAAGTGCTGAAGGAAGAAAACCTTAGTCCTAAAATATTATATCCTGCAAAAATATGTTTCCAACACGAAGGAGAAATGCTTTCCCAGATAACCAAAAGCAGAGGGATGTCATCCACAAGAGGCCCATCCTCCAAGAAATGCTAAAAGGAATTTTCAATGGGAAAGAAAAGGACATTAATGAATAAGAAATAATCTGAAGGTATACAACTCACTGGTAGCAACAAGGACACAAACACAGAATACCCTATTGCTGGAATTGTGGTGTCTAAAAGACTTGCATCTTGAGTAGGAAGACTGAGACAAAACTATCAAAAACAACGACACCAACTCTGAATGATACTATATATAAAAAGATAAAGGTTGGAAACAACAAACAGTTAAAAAGCAGGGGTATCGAGTTAAACAGCAGAGTTTCTATTATACTTCTCTTTGATTATTTCTTTATTTGGAGATAGAGTTCCTTGTGTTTAAAATTATTGTTTATAAAATGGTTTTTGCAAGGCTCACGATAACCTCAAATCAAACAACCTACAACAGATACATAAACAGTATAAAGAAAGAAATTAAAACACACTGCTAGGAAAAAAATCACTTTTAACCAAACAAAAGAGGCAGGAAATTAGAAGGAAGAGAGGAAAACAAAACAACCAGAAATCAAACAACAAGCTCAAAAGCTTCTGCATAGTGGAAAAAAACAATCAGCAGAGGGGAGAGGCAACCCCCTCAGAAACACGTGCAAACCACCATCTGACAAAGGATTAATAACCGGGATATACACAGAGCTCTAACAACTCAGTAAGAAAAAATCAAATAATATGATTAAAAAACTAGCAAAGGATCTGGATAGACATTTTGAAAAGAAGACATACAAAGGCCAACAGGTAAATGAAAAAATGCTCAACATCATTTGTCATCAGAGAAATGGAAATCAGAACTATAATGAGATATCGTCTCACCCTAAAAATGGCTTTTATTAAAGGGATAGGCGAAAACAAATGCTAATAAGGATATGGACAAAAGGCAACCCAGTACACAGTTGGCAGGAATGTAAATCAGTGTAACCACTCCAGAGAACTATATGGAGGCTCCTCAAATAACTGAAAATGCCACTAGCACATGACCAAGCAATTCCACCACTGAATATATATTCAAAGAAGGGGAATTCAGGATATCAAAAAGATACCCACGTGCCTCATGCTACTGCAGCACTAGTCACAACAGCCAAGATTTGTAAATCAACCTAAGTGTCTATCAGCGGATGAATGGATAAAGACATTGTAGTACATATATACAATAGCATATGAAATAACCACACGAAAGAATGAAATCTTGTTAGGTATAAAAACATGGGTGTAACTGGAGAACATTATGTTAAGCGAGATAAGCCAAGCACAGAAAGACAAATCTCCATGTTCTCACTCATATGTGGGAGCTAAATATTAAAAACAGTTGATATCATGGAGACAGAGAGTAGAATGATGGTTACCAGAGTCTGGGAAGCGTAGCAGGTAGTCAGACAGTTAGATGAAATGAACAATATTTGATAGCACACCGAAGTTACTATAATCAACAATAAGTTAGAGTTCAAAATAAATAAAAAAGTGGAATTTGAATGTTCCCAACACAAAGAACTGGATACCCCAAATACCCTGATTTGATAATCCACATTGTATACCTGGAACAAAACACCACATGTACCCTAGAAAGATACACAACTACCATGTACACGATTTTTTTTTAATTTTAAAAAGACTTATATGATATTGTCTATAACAGCTTTATTCACAACAGCCAAAATGTCCCTCAATAAGAAAACTAGATAAGCAAACTAGTGCATCCACACATAGAAATACTATTCATCAATAAAAAGAGAAGCAGCCTACTGACCAATGCAACAATACAGGGCTCTGTAAAACGTTATGCTGAGTGGGAGCAACCTCGCACAAAATAGTGCATACTCTATGAAACTATTTATATGAAGTCCTAGAATAGTCAAAACAAATCTATCATGGAAAAAAATCAGAACAGTGGTTGCCAGAAAAGAGGGTTTGTGCCAAAGGGTAGGGGTTGACTGGAAACGGCAAGAGATAACTTTGTAGGGTGACTATAATGGGCTATGTTTTGACACACATTTTTATTGTAAACAAAGTTTCCCTCAAATGAAATAAAGTGACTTAGTCCCTTAGTGTTTGGTATACACAATGCCAAAATACATAAGCTTGTCAGATTTTTGTTTTCCTTATGGACTGAATGACTAATGTTTTCGCATTATATAAGTAAACTCCAATTTTCTGTTTTCATACAGAATAATATATACGAAAATAATGATAAAAGAGTAATTTTGCCATTGAGAAGATACTGAATCTCTATTATTTGTCATTCTTACCTCATTTGAAGGAATCGTGGCAAAAGGTTTGATGACGGCAGCTAGTGGAATCTGAGCTTGCTTAGCCATATCCGACGTGCACGGGAAACAGTACGTGGTGCATCGGATGTACCGAGGACTAGCATTGCCTGAAACGTTCAAGAGGATACGATTAAAACTGGCTCAGGAAAAGTACACCCTAAGATATCTAAAATTCATAAAGGTACTTCTAGATAATGAATTGCCTTATTTCTTGTCTGTAAAACCCTCTTCATGATTCCTTTAAAAAACAAAACGTAGTACTGTACTATTCTACAATGTATATCCAAGCATGCTATACTTTCTTGCAAAATAAAACACTAGAAGTCTATAGCAAAGGTATGTTTTAATCATATTATTTTCCATAAGTACAGTCTGCATGTACCTAAATATAGGGCACTTAGATTCAATGGAATAAAGAGGCACAAAAATATGAAATAACAAACTTTTTGGATCACAATCAATTCTTCATCCTCTTCTGCTTTTATGGGAAAGGTAAACATTTTCACATTATTTCATATTAGTAAGTGATGTTTTGTCAAATATTATTCCATTTGACTTTTTTCTAAATTTGGAAACTGAATTTGAAAAAATCTACTTTTAATAAGAATATTATTTTAGGCTTGGCACCTGTAGCTCAGCAGCTAAAGTGCCGGTGGGTTTGAACTTGGCCTGGGCCCAGCAAACAATAATGACAATTATAACAACAAAAAAAATAGCTGGCCATTGTGGCTGGCACCTATAGTCCCAGCTAAAACTAGGAGACTGAGGCAAGAGAATCACTTAAGCCCATGTGACATCATGGCACTCCATCAAGGGTTACATAGTTAGACTCTGTCTCAAAAATAAAAGAATATTATTTTTAAAAACATGAAAATATATTTCTAATTAATTTACTAATCTTCATTTCAATAGGTAAAGGGGGTATGAGTGTTTTGTTATGTGGATGAACTTCACAGAGCTGAAGTCAGGACGTACACAGAGTGCCCGTCACCAGAATACTGCACACAGTGCCAAACAGGTAATTTTTGAGTGCTCACCTCCCCAATCAATTTTTAATGTATGCTTGACTTTCTGACCAAATATCTTTATTCCGTAGCATACGTGAGTGCTAAAACAGTATCTATGGCAATATCTAGGGTTTTCTTGTTTTGTTTTTTGTTTTTTTGAGACAGAGTTTCACTCCGTCCTGCTAGGTAGAGTGCTGTGGCGTAACTCACAGCAACTTCAAACTCTTGGGCTTCAACAATTCTTTTGCTTCACTCATCCTCCCCAGTAGCTGGAACTACAGGGGTGAACCACCATACCCAAATAGTTTTTCTATTTTTAGTAGAGACAGAGCCTCCCTTTTGTTCAGGCTAGTCTCTATCTCCTGAACTCAAGGGATCCACCCACCGCTGCCTCCCAGATTGCTAGAATTACAGGCATGAACCACCATACCCAGCCTACAAAGAGTTTTTTTTAACCATTAGAATAACTTACCTAAAATAAATTTTGAAATGAAATTATAATATTACTAAAAGAATGTAATCAGGAAACATTTATTGCACATCTACTACATTAGGGGCACCGTCCTAGGTGCTGCCTTTTAGAGCATATATTCTTGCAAAGGACAGGATAATAAATATTAAACCTAACACATGAGTACATTATATAGAGCATTAGAAGGTGATAAGTGCTATGAAAAATCATAACTGGTTAAGAAATATCAGGGATGGAGGGGGGAGATTGCAAGTCTGAATATTTATGAGGCAGGTCTTCTTATAAAGGTAACATTTGAACAAAAACCCAGAGGCAGCGAGGGATCTACCTAGGCAGACGTGGGGGGTGGGGGAAGGACGCACCTGGCCACATGGAGGGGCAGCATGAGGCCACAGAGTGGGGCCACTGTGGGGCACAAACCCACCAGGGATGGGTTGAGAGAAGCAGCAGGGGCCAGAGCATGTAGACTCTGAACATTTAAACCTCTGCCTTGGAATGAAATGGGGAGCCACCATCAGGTCTGGAGCAGGGAAGCGTCAGGATCGTATTTGGGTTCCTCTGTGAAGGGACTGCAGTGGGGAGGAGCAGCACCAGGCTGCTACAGGAACCAGCGTCACTGCAGCAGAGGTGCTGAGAAGTGGCCGGATCCTGGATCTAAGCGAACGTACAGTGCCTTATTTGATAATTGGCATGATGTACAGGTGTGAAGCAAGGTGTGGTAGGGTGTGGGGTCAGGAGTGACTCGAAGGGCTGTGGCCTGAGGAACTAGAAGCTGCAGTTGCCATCCAGGGAAGAGAAAGACTGTATGAAGGGAAGGGATGTGGTGATGGGTGTGTGGAGATCAGGAATCTGGTTTGGGGCATGTCCGGTTTGGGAAATCTATTCACTGTCAAACAGCAATGCAGAGTAGGCAACTACATATGTGAGTCTGGAGGCTGGGCTGAAGTCTGGGTGGGGATAGACTTCTGGGGAGTTCTCATCACATAGAGGGAATAGGTTAAAGCCACCAAGGGAATAGCTGTGGCCAAAGAAAAGACGATGAGCAAGTACTGAGCCTGAGGGTCCTCTAAAATAAGGTGGTTAAAGAAGAGAGAACACGGCTAACGGACCGTGAAAGACAGTCCACTATCTCAGAAGTGAAGCGAAGAAAGCATATCAGAGCGAAAGCATGATCATCTGTGCCAGATGGCGCTGCTGGAGACCCCGCAGAGAGTCCTGCTGGGAGGCTGGGGGAACCACTCAGTTTAAGAGATAACAGACAGAGAAGAATGAGTTACAGTTTTTCTGAGTTTCCTTGTAGAGGGGAGCAATAAAAAAGGGATAGCTGGTAAGGGAAGTGTATCAAAAAAAGTTTGCTTTTCTAAGATGGAAGAAGGGGGTTTTTTTGTTTGTTTGTTTTTAAAAAGATGGGAATAATTCTGTAAAAAAAAAAAAAAATACTGATGTGTAGAGGATGCCAAGAGCCAGAGAACCTCTGAGCAAGATGATTTGGGGATTGGGGGAGGAACCTTGGGCAATTCCTTCACAGGTGTTCCTTGCAGAGAAGGAGGCCGAGCCCATGGCGATCCTTAGGCACACAGTCATTGTCTAATACTCCCCTCACCTGTCTTGTACTGTCTCAATAAAAGGCTACTACACAGGTTGCCCGGGGCTACCCTGCAATCAAGGTTAGCCCGCCTCCTGAAAGCTTGTACTTCTAATCCGCCTCATGTCTGGTTCCTTCCTACAGCATGGCGATAGCAATCGAGACCAGGGCCACAGGGGCTGCGACAATGTTGTAAGAAGAAGGAATTTTGTGGCAACATCCTTTAGTTGTGCATAGGAGAGAGGCTGGCTTTCCACTGCAGCACAGATCGCTCACAGGCAGCCAGCAGCAGGCAGGTAGAGCGGGAGGCACACTGTGGTGGGGGCGGTGGGGCTGTGCTGGGTGCGGGGCAGTCTGTGGAAGTTCTCTTCTGAACAGAGACAGTGAGAACAGCTCAAAGAAAGAATGGGAGAGGAGGTGCTACAGGTTTGAGGAGAAAGTGTGAAGAGCAGAAAAAGTGAGAATACTTGGGAAGTGTACGGAGCTGAGTTTAAGTGGAGACTGCAGAGTTCCTGTGAGCCTTTTCTGGCCACGTCTTGCAGCACGTGCAGGCCTGAAATGACTGAAGTTTGGACTTCAGAACGTTGAGTTTACTGTGCTCCATCCCTAGCTGCAAACTAAAGATGCCACATTTCACATACATTTTAGGACAAGCTGGAAATCTGGACTTTTATATAGAATATTCTGATTTTTATATAATGAGAACTAATTCAAATACAAACAACATATTGTGTAGGAAAAATTAATATGACTGCAGGCTGAATCCTGTTCTTCGGCTCCTTTGAAAAACATCTAAAAGAAAGGGATGGCAACAATAATGGCAACTGCCAACATATTTGGCAGGATTCTAAGACTGGCACATATAAACTCATGTCAGTCCCAAGATAACCCTATGAGATTGACAGCCTCATGATCCACTTTACTGACAAGGACCCTGAGATACCAAGACATTAAGGGACTTTTAAAGGTCAAAGAGCTAATAAGAGGCAACAGTGGCATGAGAATCTATCATAATTCTCCTCATGAGGGTCTGTAATGCTGAATGAGTTGAGACCAATCCTGACTGCCACGGGCAATGATGGAACATGTTTTAGCATCTTAGTAAGATGAGCAAAGAAATACTTGAAGAAAATCATTCTAATGAGAGTAGATAGGTAAGAAAAGACTAGAGACAGGTAGACCAGTCCACTGCTATAAAAGTCCAGATAAGCACTAATAAAACTAGAGTGTTGGCAGTGGGAATAAAAAGAGAAAAAAATTAGGTAATAAGTATAAATACACTTGAATCCTATCATTTGTTTCATAGTTAGAGAAAATCTTCCTCATTATCATCATACATGTTACACAGACTGTGAACTAACAATTTTTGGGTACTTAAAAGGGTATTTTAATTTTCCATTGTTAATATTTAGTGGTCAAAACGACCAATATTATATCAAAATCAAGTATTTGTTACCTTTAAAGGGTTTATTTTTATGATAGTGAAACTACATATGAATAAGCTCAAATAGGTGATTAAACAAACTCTTATTTCAGGAAAAGAATGTACCCAAAGAATAAAGTTTCAAAAAGCAATTGAGAATTTGTTTTTATAAACACGTACTCAACAGTGGGGCATGGAAGGTATAGCTACTGTAGATAATTTGGCAACCTGGAACTAAGATTCAGAACTTTTTGAGATGTTTAATAAAGAGCATCATGGGGTGATCTGACTGAAAATACTCAATAAACTCGTTCAATAGACATCTATAAAGCCAAGTCCCATGCCAGGGTTTAGAGACTGAAGAGAGCACAGTCTCTGGCTTCACCATCCGGGGGAGAGAGAGATAACAGAAACACAGCATCGCAGCAGAGTCTGGTTAGGAAGCAGCACCAGGGACATAAGGACTGCACTTGGAGCAGAGGTGACGACACAAAGGGTGGGGGGCTGGACCAGGACCTTAAAGGATGAGCACAGCACCAAACCAAGGGACAAGCTGATTCTTAAAATCAGAGCCTATAGCCAGAGACAAAGGAGGAGCATTTTTGAGGTAGTGGCTCTTCATTAATGGCTGATACTGACTAGCTATGTGGCCTTGGGCAAATCACACAACCTCCCTGTCCTGAGGGTCCTCCCATCTATAAAGTGAAAGAGCTCAGCAGACGAAGTTCAAGGTCCCTCCCAGTTCTGTATTCTGGGTGGGAATTTCTGTATATATCTGAGATTTTGGGGCTACATCCTAAAAAATTTACTACTATTAGCAAATAAGCCAGGCCAGATGAAGGGACTTCACAGCAAATCAGTGTAATGGGCCAAGGGCAGTGCCCCATGTCAGGGCAGCTGTCTAGCCATGCTGGGGGCCAAGGGCAGTGCTCCATGTCAGGACCACTGTCTAACTGTGCTGGGGGCCAAGGGCAGTGTTCCACGTCAGGGCCACTGTCTAACCGTGCTGGGGGCCAAGGGCAGTGCTCCACGTCAGGGCCACTGTCTTGCTGTGCTGGGGGCCAAGGGCATCGCTCCATGTCGGGGAAGCTGTCTAACCGTGCTGGGGGCCAAGCTTCAGGCCAAGAGACATACTGATGAGAGACGCCTGCCCCTCACTAGTCCTGCCTTCTCTGATACTCCTTCCTTTAGACGAGTATTCTTTTCACACATAAAGTATATAATCCCTCAATCCCACTTCCAGGTACCTTATATGCCCAGAAAAATAGAAATTAGGAATTCATACTATTTTGCTGATACTTGTACAATGGTGTTCAGAACTGCACTATTTACCCAAAAGGTAGAAACAAACAACTCAAATGTCCTTCAACAGATGACTGGTCAACACCATGTAGCATATGTATAAAGTAGAATATTATTCAGCCCTAACAAGGAATGATATTCTGATACACACCACAAGGTGAATGAGCCTCGAAAATACTATACTAAGTGAAACAGGCCAGGCACAAAAGGGCTAATACTATGAGGGGCACCTAAAGCAGGTAAATTCACAGAAAACAGAACAGGTTCCCAGTAGAGGAATGGAGAGTTACTGTTTAATACGTGCAGAGTTTTGGTGTGGAATGATAAAATTATCCCCAAAATGGATAAGGACAGTTGCACAACACTGTAAATATAATTAAGGCCACTGAATTATACACTTAAAAATGGTTAAAATGGCACACTTTATGTTATGTATGTATTTAAGCACCATTATTTAAAAAAAAAATCTATTAGCATTTAATTAGGTTCTTTTTAAGAAATTTAAAACACTAATTTATGAGCGTGAACTCCATTTGCTAGGGCAAACAGGGATCACAGGCAGTCTTGGAGCTGAGGAACAGCCTGATTTTCAGTCCTCGGCTTTTTGATCAACCTTGCACTGTTCTGTTATCTTGTATTTCTCTTTTTCTGCAGTGAAGATCTTACCTTCCTGGGGTCTGGGCTTCTGCAGCTGCTGCTCCTTGAAATAAGCATCAGTAAGATGCTTCAGGATTTTAACATTACTGATGGCAATTTTTGTGGTAGTGGCGATGACAAATTTCTCATGTGTCCTTCATAGAAGAACTCAATTGAGGGACAGAGGTCCAGTCACAAGCCCAGTTGTTTTAGGAAAACCTCCCTTTGTCTCTGTGGCACCCAGTGAGGAGGATTAGCATGTCCCAGGTGTGATGCTGGATCACAGTTTTCTCACATGCTGACTAAGTGGTTTTTTGCAGCAGATGAGCAGTTTTCCAGCCCAATCTTTGGTGGGATAGTATCTAGGCATTTTGCAAAGTTTAACCACCCCAGTACCACCATTCTTGTCCCCACCGAATGGTTTTGTAACAGTGGCAAGGACCGTCGCCTTCTTTTTCTTTTCAATCTTGGATTTAGCCACAGTATATTTCCTCTTATACATGGCCTTTCTGGAATACATGGCACATTGGGAATATCTGCCTATTCCTCTGACCAGAACAGGATTTCGGCTGCAGTGGGGCTTCCCCTTCTTGGCCTTAGGTCTCTTCTCTTTATTAACAGGTTTCCTCTCTTTAGAAACCAGCTTCTCAACGTTTTCACCCACCATCTTGCAAGATAGGAAAGCTATTTAACCACAATTTTAAAAAGTCACCTGTGAGACCCAAAACAAAGTAAAAGGAATGCCATCCACACTCTCCTCCTAACAAGCTGCTCTCTCCCACCGCTATGCTCTGCTGACAACCTTCCCCGCCCCCACCTCCCATCCCTTCCGAGTTACTCTTGCTCACTAGACTCAGCTTGGGCATACCCTGCTCAAGCAAAGCAAGTTGGGTCAGTTATTTGGCGACCTCATATTTTAAGTTCCCACGGAAAATGCTTTCTATTCTTCCATTATAACATTTATCACCCTGTGCTAATATTTTGTTATCTCTTTTTCCTTGCCAAACTATTCACTCATGTACAAAAAGAACCCCGTATTTTATTACTGAATAGATGCTATGAAGTGGGAGGTCAAGTACACAGATGCTAGTGTCAGAATTCTGGGGTTCATATTCCTACTAGCTACATATCCTGTGTAAATTACCTAAGCATTCCATG
This sequence comes from Otolemur garnettii, assembly GCF_000181295.1. Taxonomy (NCBI): domain Eukaryota; kingdom Metazoa; phylum Chordata; class Mammalia; order Primates; family Galagidae; genus Otolemur; species Otolemur garnettii. Next base: position 2,230,415 of record NW_003852559.1, on the reverse strand, counting down.
CTTCAGTTTCCACTCTATAATATAAATATGATATTAATGCCTACCTCATGAAGTTATAGGGATAAATGGATTTATCCACATAAAGTTCTTAGAAGATTGCCTTTACATGTTACTTATAAATGCAGAGGGTGCCAAAAAATGTATATACATTTTAGGAAAGAAAACTGCATTAAAATTATAATATTCAGTATATGCCCATAACAAAAGATGAATACAAATCATACTTTAACACCTCTTGTAATTGCAGAAGTCAAACATGACTTGATTATTACAATTTTCATAGTTTTTTCCCTTCTTATGTGTGTACTTTTTTCGCCACCTCTATATTAACCACAATAATGTTAATCTGTATATTTTTATTAGTTTATCATTCATCTCAGGTCTAGCACAGGGGCACAGCAGATAATGTGTGCAGGAATGAGTGGATAAACAAGTGGAACCCTGCTTCCAGGCAGCTCACAGATTGGGGGTAAGACAGACAGACCTAAACCACAGTAACATTTAATGTGACAGGCACGAAATACGTGTGAAACACTCTGGGAGAAGCAATGGTAGAAGATTTCAACCAGAAAATGTATTTATTTATTTATTTTTGAGACAGAGTCTCACTTTGTCACCCTGGATAGGGTGATGTAGTGTCATAGCTCACAGCAACCTCAAACTCTTGGCCTCAAGTGATTCTTGGCCTCAAGTGACCCTTTTGCCTCAGCCTCCTGAGTAGCTGGGACCACAGGCAACTACCACAATATCCAAATATTTTTAGTGGAGACTGGGATCTTGCTTTGCTTAGGCTGGTCTTGAACTCCTGAGGTCAGGCAATCCACCTGCCTCGGCCTCCCAGAGTGCTACATCTGGGACTATTGGCATATGCCACCACACCTGGCTAGTTTTTCTATTTTTAGTAGAGATGGGGTCTTGCTCTTGCTCAGGCCAGTCTTGAACTCCTGAGCTCAAGCAATTAGCTTGCCTCAGCCTCCCAGAGTGCTAGGATTATAAGCATGAACCACCACACCAGGCCTCAAAGAGAAAATTTAAATTGAGTTTGGAAGAACTAAAAATTTCCCAAGTAAAGAGATGAGAGTTATATATTCTAAGTACATGTATTTAATAAATATTTATTGGATGACCATTACCTTCTAGATACCAGGTGAATTTGTAGGGATGAAATGGACAAGAAACAGTCCTGAGCCTATTGCAGAGACGGCAGCACAAAGTGAGAATCAGAGGGGTGAGGGGGAAAAGGAAGAACTTAGCAAACTTAAGGCAGTTGTAAAGGAAAGGTAGGAGTTGAAAAGAGCCTCAAACACTATATTTACTTAAAATATTAAGTAAAATAAATATTAAAACACCTATATAACATTTATCATTAAGTTGAAATAAAATTGTCATTTTTGTAGGTTACAATAGTAGGGAAAAAGATCAGCAATTTCCCATAGCTCAACCTATTATCAACTGTATCCTTAGAGCTTTACAGTAGGAACTCATGTAACTAGTTCGGATTGATTTGGTAAGTAATGAGGAATAAACAAATTATTTTTAGAACAATAAATGAAGTTATCTTAATTGCTATCATATTAATATCTATTCTAATAATACCTGTAATTTATATCAAACCCTTCTACAGGTCATACCCCCTCTTTCTACATGTGTATACACACACACACATGTGCACACACAGAGTCACCTCTGTCCTTGAGTCGGCCTGCAGCACAGGTCTGGGGGTGACATATTACTGGGGGTGATGATGAGGTTCAGAGAGGTGAGATGGGCAAAGCTCATGTGGACAGTTAGAAGAGGAGTCTGGATGTCGCGGTCAAAGCTCTTTCTACCCACGGTGCTGCCTGAAGAATTAGTCTAGCTCTGAAGGCAACACAGAGGATGAACCGAAGAGAGAAGGGATCCCCCGCTGGAATGTGGGTGCCTCAGCAACTCAGAGGTGAGAAAAATGCGTGTTTGTATAATGATGTTGTACTTCTAGGATTAAGTACGTGACTCATTAAAATGGTATATTCAGAATCTCAGGTGTCAGATTTCATCAGGTTGTTTTTTCAGGGTACAACTGGGTAATTTACTCGTGGGTGGAGCAAACCTGTACAAGGCTTGACAGATATATTAAACTTACCGCAGGTAAGGCACAGACAGTAGACAGAAAGCTCAGTTTCTCTTCTCCCCAATTTAAAAGTGGGAAAATAGAATCCTAAGTGTTAAAGGACTTGCTGAAAACACCTCATTGGGGCTAGAACCAAGTCTGCTGACTTCTCAAGAGTTCAAACACCCATGATTCTGCTCATACGGCCCTTCCCTGTTTCCAGTGTAGCAAATAAACTAAACCAAAGTAGGGTATCAACTACTTTAAACCCATAAACAAAAGTGAGGAATTTTTCTTAAGCAGATTTATTTCTCTATACCTCACAGAAACTCTTTAGATTTCAACAAGCAGAGAAAAGAGTTCACTTGAGGTACTTTCTCAGTCCTTGGGGGACTGAGATTAATGGTGAATTGCTCCATCATCAGCTAAAACAGGGTTAAGAGTATCAGTGTATTTGCTTTAAAAATGGTGAGAATTTTTAAAACCTCAATCAAAGATACCATGGAAAATAAATACCTTGGTCTTGTATCACACAGTCTGTAGTGACCAGGGGAGGCACCTGGCCTCTGGTGTTGGTAGCATAAACTTGGCCCCCTCGTGTGGCTCTATCACTCTCGATCACCTGGATCTGATAAATAAGACATCAAGAGGAAGTTACAGTGAGTTAAGACTCTTTCCAACATCCAATTAAAGAAATCTCCTCCCTCTCCCCTTCCTCTCACTGCTTACACATAGAAGAATAGGCATTTTCTAAATCCTTTCAGTTCATTTCAGATCAAATTCTTAGGGAGAATCAACCATATCTTCAGTTCCACCTTTCTTTGCTTTCACAATTACAATTTTCACAATAGTTTCTTAATTCTATTAGAATTTAGCTCTGAACCTGACCCTTCAGAGAACTTTGTTTTTATTCAATTTGTATATTGAGACCGTAGATAAGCATTTCCTTAAAAAAAAAAAAAAATCTGGTAGAAAAAGAAATTGAAAATAATTCTTTAAAGGTAATAACATTTTACAAGTAAAAGAAAACTCTGAAAGGCTAAAAAAAATCACTAAATTCAGGAGAAATTATTTATAATATATGACCTAAGGCAGTGATAAAGAAGCTGTAGCCTTCAGGCGTCATGTGGTCTTGTAAGTCACTAAATACAACCTTTTGACTGAATTCAAATTTGTCAAACCAACCCTTTTATTTTTATTAATATATTTTTTGTTCATTTTTTTATATTTTTATTTTATTTTTAAAATGTAGTATTTAAAATACCAAACAATAAGTTAAATTTCAATGAAATAATCCTGCCAGATTGACCACCACAATCAGAACATTAATAAGCCCTAAGGGCAAAATTGACAGAAATTACAACTAACTTCCTCTGCCTGATGGCACCACAACTGCACGAGGCTGGCTGGCAAGAGTTTATGGTGGTCAAGTACACAAGTCTGTTATCAGCTTTTGACAACAGCACACTGTGTTTCCATTTGAAGTAGAATTTGTGAATAGTTGAACAGTTCAACAGTATTTTTTAATTCTGTC
>NW_003852559.1:2224484-2226536 GCF_000181295.1 Otolemur garnettii | reverse complement strand
AGCAACTTAGAAAGTATTTTATATCCGCAGGAAAAGAGGGAAGCCATTCAGTGATGCAGAAATCATGAAAGAACGCATTGTTGGAGGTAGAGGATGCTTAAACCACCACCACTGCCACCTGTCCTGTTAACATCTTGAAATACAAACAAACTGCCTCCTTTGAGGAGAACTATAACTGATCAGCAGCATGAATTAGGCTTCACTTAATAGAACAACTTCCTGCAATACTTCAGTAGGAAAATATATATTATTCAATCACTTTGAGTGAATCAACTGATACTACTGACTCAGTGCAGATTTTATACTTCTTTTGGTTCAGAACAGAAGATTTTCTTTGCTATGAAGAGTTACTCTCTTTGGGCACTCTTGCAAGGAGAACACAAGAATTAGATTTCTTCAACAACTTTTAAGATCAATGTCATAAAGTTGGGCTGAATTTGGTAAATTGAGTGAGGGTATGTACAGATGGTGTACCTTGCATGATGTTAAAACATCAAGGGTTTATCGCACAGATAAAGAAAGCATTAATAGAGCCAGATGCTCCCATTTCTTTTCATTGTATCTTGCATCAGCAAAATCTCTGTGCTAAAGCTACTTTTTTAAGTGACAACAAGTTCTTGTATTATTGCAAGAACTTGCAATAAGTTCTAAGTATTATTAACTTTATTCCCTCAAATGCAATACAGCATAGTCAATTCCTCAGTTTCTTTCCTTTTTAAAACTTTCAGATTATGGTTGTAAGTTTTGGTTACATAGTTTGCTTTTGTAAGATTATAGTCAGAGTTAGAGGGATGTCCTTCACCCAGAAAGTACGACGTGTCCATGCAATGTAGCCCTGAGTAGGAATTTGCTTATCCTCCTCTCTATCCGCTACTTGAATTTGAGTTTGGCTTCTACATGAACATATATAGGAGTTGACCCACTAATTCCAATGTAGTAATGAGTACATGTGGTGTTTGTTTTTCCACTTTTGGGATAAGTCAAACCATACTGAGATATCATCTAATCTCAGTGAGAATGGGACACATCACAAAGTTCCAAAGCAAGAGATGTTGGTGTGGATGCGGAGAAAAAGGAAAACTCATGCACTGTTGGTTGGCCTGCAAACTCGTACACCCTCTATGTAACGTAGTATGGGGATTCCTTAAAGAACTCACAGTAGACCTACCACTTGACCCTGCAATCCCCCTACTAGGTAATTGCCCAAAGGGAAAAAAGTTTCTCTGTTTTGTAACATGCTTAAGTTGAAGGATGACATATTGAGGGTGGATACACCATATTATTCTAAAGTGTGCTGGCTATCACAGGGACAGGTGTTAGCCAAAATTTTATTTCTGTGAGAACAGATGGTTAAATTTTATGAGGAACGGAATCAGCAGTGTGAATTAGTAAAGGAAGATTTCTTTAGAAATGTAGTATTTCTGTGTGAAATCAAGTCAAACGAAACAACTTGAATATTTCTTTGCAAGATAAAACTAAGTCTGTACTTATTGGGCAGGAATTCCAGTTTTTTTGAGGAAGTTTTTTCAAACATTTCTGCTTCAAAAGGAAATTTTGGATGAACATTTTCCCTAGTTAGCAAAGGTTACTGATGAGCAGGATGATGTATATGAATCATTTGAAGACCACAAAGCTCTTATAGACCTATTAATTGGAGAATACAAAGAAAGTTTCACTGTTTTTGAGAATCATGACATCACACTCAAATCAGCCTTTCAGTCTCATCCAGTCGATATCACCAGCGCATCCAAAGAACTACAGATGGAAATGATTGAGCTGTCAGTAGATGGCATTTGAAAGTCATTGATGCTAAGAAAGATTCCATTGAAATATGGAAAAAGACAACAGAATACCCATACCTTCAGCAACAAGTCTGAAATATGCTTTCTTGCTTTTCAACCACTTACTGCTGTGAGTCTGTGTTCTCCCAGCCTAACCCAAATCAAGATGCACTTAAGGTAATAAATGCTGATTCCCATCAAGAGAATCAATTGAGGCTTGGCGCCTGTGGCTCAAGCGGCTAAGGCGCCAGCCACGTACACCTAAGGTGGC